>NW_010137023.1:3194-59126 GCF_000699245.1 Pterocles gutturalis | reverse complement strand
AAGGTTTGCTTCTTTTCCTACATCTTATAGCTTTAAAAAGCTTTCAGGAAAAAAAGAAAAAAAAACACAACCCAAACACCCACAATCAACTGGTCCCTTGTGGATGTATGTGACTTATGTGTAGCTCTTTTACAAAAAAAGTCTTGCAGCAAAAAAAATCTAATATGATTAAAAAAGGGGAGGAGAAAAAAATGTCACAAAAATATTAAAGAAAAACTAAGTTGTATATATGCAGGTTTAACCCCGTCATATCCAGCCCTGCTAGAGGTGAGACATGCTGTTCACAGCCCCTGGCAAAGAGAAGGGTAAGGCTTATCCTGCCACTTAAGACTGGTGTGGAGAGAGGCCTGAAATGGCATTTTGGTGCACTCCAAGGAGGCTGTAATTAAGGATTATGTAATGAACAGAGGTGGTGTTTGATGTACCAGAGCAGTCTGTTCTGTGAGCATCTCGTTAGCCATGGAAGTGCTGCAAACATCTTATGGACAGAGCTTTATTTCATTTCTGTTTCTTTAGCCTAAAAAATGAAGCTGTATACAGGGAAACCAAGTACATGCCTCATGGACAAGAGAATAATAAAGGAACATGTGTGTGAAAAGAAAGATAAGATAAAGCACAACATGTTCCTGCAGAATCTGGCAGCGGAAGGACAACGTGGAAGCAAAATCGTTTGCTGACAAACTAGAAAGACAAGGTTATTGATACCTCTGAGAAAATACTCCCACCACAAGAAACTGGAGCCTCAAATCCACTTGGCAGACAGATGGCACTGGGATTGTTTGATACCTGATGGAAAAGCTTAGCACTGACTTTTCCCATGCCAGCCATTTCCACCACACTTATAAATAAGTGTGTACCACAAGCTTTGTTCCCAAAGAGTCATATACACCACATGGGTTCTGCAGAAAACATCTGCTGAAACAGTTGTAAGCAAAACTTGAACAGTCTTTATTCCAAGTTGTTTTCTTCGGGCCACTGGTCTCTCACTCCAGCTGCTTTGGCAATGGCACCTGGACAAGGACAGTAAGTATTAGGAGGAAGCAATTTCTCAGTCTTATTTCTCAAACCCATTTCGTTTAATACAAACCTTCAGAAACTGTAAAAAAAATACAACAGCTGGGAGCTCTAAGGAGCTCTGGTTGGGAATTTATTTTGTTTGTAATTCCCCGCTTGCTGTTTGCAGTAAATCAATTTGCAAGCAACGAGTCCCACCATGGAGCAAATAAACATGCAGCTTGGCTGAAGCAGTAAAACCCAATTTTAGAGATGAAGCTCAGGATATCGAGGCAAATAAGGAGTTTCCAAGATCACACAGGCAGGTGAGAATAAAACCCTAATGCCCCAAATCCAAGTCCTTTGGCCCAATGACCGAACAAAAAAATTCCTAAAAAAACACCAAACAAAAAACAACCCCCAAAACTCCAACACGTGTGTCCGTAGCTTCACCTCTCCATGGCTGTGACAGCAATTGTTATCTGGCCCATTTAGGATGGGCCATGAATTCATCCCTCTGCCCCAAACCCCACAGCTCTGCTTTATAAAAAACCTCCTGAGGATTCACGGGGGAATGGCTGGGGTGGGTTCACTATTGCTCCCTGGCAACTGGCAGCACCTGAGATTTTTAATAATTGCTGTGCAAAGCGAGGGCTGTGCCTAGCAGAGCACCAGTGCCATCATCCTCCATCTTTCTGAGCAGGAGGGGAGGCAGCAGACCCAGCGGCAGCGATGGACCAACCTTGGTCATCAACCATCTTGGCATGCACAGATAAACTGTGACCTTTACAAGAGGAGGTTTTGTCATCTTAGACATGGCACCGAAATGTAAAGCCTAGACTGAGACCTAGAAAGGCCAGAAATCCCCCGAGGAGAGACCTTGGCTGCAGACAAGACAGACTGGCCAGCAGAAACCACAGCCCCAAAACTTGGTTTGGGGGCAGTGATGTTAAACCTGGACCAGGGTAAGAGGTCACTGCAGGACCTGCCCCTGCCAAAATTTCAGGACAAACTACTCTCTCTAGAATTACGTGGGGAATAATTATTTCTGTGTAGGTATAAACGAAACCAAAATGTGTCCCACTATATGAAAATGTCAACATTAAACAAAATCTGAATTACAAAATACTACTTGATGTTTTTAATTGCAAAAGGATTTTCTGTCCTCTTTCTCTAGCCTTAGCAACACAAACACACTCATCAACATCACTAACTACAAATAGATCAGTCAGCTTTCAGTATTTCTTGAATAATGGTAAAATGCAAAGAAATACAATGTTTCAGGGAAGCAAAAGGTTAAATCTGGTGGCCAGCATTTTGAGAAGTGGCCCACGAATTTGGTACCCAAGTAAGAGCATCAGCAAGAGGCAGTTATCATGGTTATCACAGTTGGGGACTTCTCCTTCACACTAAAGCTTTTCACTTCATTTAAACCAGACCAAAGGCAGTCCCAGACCATGACTGTACCGCAGACCCTTCTTGCTTCCCGGAGCTTTGGCCCAGAGGGTGCACAGTAGTGCCGAAGAAGCGTGGTTACTCGCTGAGGCCAGCCCAGGGCCCTGGGCACCCACTGCGGGGGCAGGCAGAGGCAGGGGAGCACGGCCAGCACGTTGCTGGAAACCTAGTTCATGCCACTGTGCAGCTTCTTAAGTGACCTTGGGAAGTTCCATTGCTGCTGGTGTTTCAGTGATGGTGCTCTCTTGTGTGAAGTGAGAGCTAAAGAAAAACACATCTACTGAAAAAAAGAAACACGGTTTTTACAGGGGACTGAGGACAGACAAATGTGAAAAACAATACCTGTTGCTCTCCTGAAACAAACACCTTATAATAGCATTTGCCTATCATAACGTGCTATTACTAGGATGCTAATGTTGAGTTTACCTCCTGTATGAATTTCTTTTATCTTTACAGATGCAGACGGGGATGCACGAGGCTGCAGCCTTGGTGGTTGCTGTAATTTCTCTGTGCAAGCCATACCTTAGCGCTGCCAGGGGGAACAACCACCTGCAGCCCAGCAATGGCAGCTTGATGCAAAACAACCACGAGACGCAGCGTGCAGGTCCATTTGCAGGACCCACTGAATGGCCGAGGTTTCAAACAAGAGCTCTGGAGCGTGCTAGGTGAACACGATTCCCTTCCCTCTCAGCCATCACTAAGCACTTACCGGTCTAAGATAAGCGACGTTACTCTGACGAATGTCATTTAGTAGCTGATCTCTCGGGGTTATTTCAACAAGGGGAGGTGGCCTTCTCCTGGGAACTGGTTTAAGTGTTTTAATTACATCTTTGAGGTTGGTTTTCTCAGTGGGTTCCACATACTCGGGCACAGCAGGTTTGCGCTGAATCTTCTTCAGCTTGATCACTCGGAAGTTGTCAGGCTTCTCCGTGAGTGGCTGCTCAGGGGCCGGCTGCTTTGTTCTCTCCTGCCTTTTGCTCAGAGACACAGCTGCGGGGACGGGTGGTTTTGGGGCTTGTGGGGGTTCGTACATCCTCGGCTGGGGCAGTGGTCCCCCCAGCATTTCCCACATTCCTGGAGGCAACCCAAGTCCATTTTCCAGCATGGCTATCAACTCCCTCTGCTCTTTCATTTGCTGCTGCCTCTGCTCCTCTTGCCTCTTTTGCCTCTGCTTGTCCATTTTTGTTGGTCACCACCATCCTGGGCCCCGGCAGTTCGAAGTGGTACCCCATTTTCAGGAGGGTGGCATTGGCTTTCAGCAGCCTGGCGATCTCCATTTCTGCCTGGTGGCCCAGCATGTTCCGCTGGTTGTGAAAGCGGAGCTCCGTCAGCGTCTCATTGTACTGCAGGCATCTTACAATAGCCACGATGCCTTTGCCAGAGATGCAATTGGAATCGATGTTCAGTGTGGTGATGCTCCTGTTCTCCCGCAGCATGTTGGCCAGCGCGAACGCCACGTTGTCGTCGGCCCCCACGTTGGCCAAGCTGAACGTTTTTATGTTCTTATTCTTTTTCATGGCATTGACAAAGTCTATCAGCATTTCTTTGGGGATGTTTTCGATGTTGTTCAAGTTGAGCTCTTTCACATCTGGGTTGTTTTTTCGGACTTTCTCCAAACTCTCTTCTAAATTGGTTTGATTTCCTGAAGGCCTGGCACTTAGCTTCATGAAGCTGGTATCTAGTGCTAACTTTTTGGGGATATTTAATTTTGATATTTTCTTTTCATTTGGCTTTTCTGTGATTTCTCCTGATTCTTTACCCGATTCCTTACTTGCCTGATCACTCTGATGGTTCTCATTGGTATAAGTATCCTTCATTTCCAATTCAGTCTCATCTTCATCCTCTTCTTTGTTATTTTCCTCTTCCTCCTCTGCTTCTTCTTCCTCCTCCTTCTCTCTCCCTTTATCACTTCCACCTTTGTTTGTCTCCCCAAATGGTGTTCCTGAGTTGGCCAAATGCTCATTTTTGTAGTGCCTCTCTTTTCCCTCTGCTCCGGGCACCCTCCCGCTGGCCGCCTCGCTGCCGCCAGCCTTTCCTTCCACCTCCTCTGCAGCATTTCTCTGGGGAAGACAAAACCCCACAGCTGAAATAGTCGAACGCGGCTTTGTTACATTAACCTTCTGCTCAAATAAACATGTAGCGGCTGGATTTACATACCCCTACGCCCATACATTATAGAATAATCCTTAAAACTGTCATTGCCTGTAAGCCAGGGCTGGGCTGGCTTGCTTGGGAACACAGTGGTCTTAAAGTAGTTGCAAACCAGTTTCCCATCATTGCCTATTAAATTAAATTCTGACAATTAAACCCAGTACATATTTAATGCTATGTTAAGGTGGTCCTTGAACCCTTCTGGGGGTTAAGAGTCTCTGATCCAAAGTATCTTTCTGGATTTTGTGTAATTTTTATAGTTTCCTGGACAAGAGAGAAAGTTTACTTTGTGTGCCACAAACCATTGGAAATCAGTGTTAACCGCTGGCTGTTTGCTCAGCCCAAGGAGGTGTGAAGAGGGCACATTGTAACAACCACGGATTCATCCAGCACATGAGACAACAAGGCCACTGCTCTAGTACCTGCCAGATCATCGCAGCTAAGGAAGGAAATCACTGAAGATAAAGCAAAATATTAACTCCATTTTATATTGGGGCCCAGAGATAGGAAACTGGACTCTGCAGACAGCTTTTACAAGGCAGTGAGGCTTCTAGCATCAAAATAAAATTAGCTGCACACTTTCTCCAGAGACCCTCTTTAACTAAGACTTTTTTTCAGGCATCTTTCTGCAGTGGATCCTCCGTCACTGAGAAATACCAATAAAGTGCTAATAAAGATCAAGATCTTTTCCTAAAAGTTTTGCACTAGTTCAGTCAGAAGCTCAGGGCAGTATCATGGCTTGTGCTTCATGAAAAGTCAGACAAAATGGTCACAAAGTCACTTTTGCCCTCGGGGCTGTGGTTCCTATTTTCTGTGGCGGTGGATGGGTTTAGCGTGGGGATCGCTTGACCGGTTGTGAACGCAGCAGGCAACTCTTCACTCAAATTCCAGATTTAACCTCAGAAGTGTTAAAAAAAAATTGTTTCTTTGAGATTAAGAGTGTTGAAGGAGGGAAAACCCCAGACATTTCCCTCCTCCCCTTGAGAGGCAGCCCACAAATCCTACCCTGGGAAGTCTGTGTGTACTGTGCTGTTGTGTATTAGCAAACCACTAGTGTTTTAGAAAAAAAAAAAAAATCTGTTACCTCAAATTCACTTGGGTTCAGGTATGAATATTTCTTCTAGCCAAGTTTCCATTCTATTAGCCTATTTTTAAGTGTGGCCCTCATTCTGAAAAATGTCTAAGTATGACCTTAATTTTATTTCAAAGTCATAGGTACAGAATAAATTTAAAGACTGTATTGAAAAAGGTTGGACTAGTTCATGGAGTTTTCGTGCTTGGTTGTTAGTGAATGTTTCATATTGTTAAAATACAGTGGTTTGGGGTTTTGTCCAGTATGACATCAAATTTTGTCAATTAATTAGTTTAATACACATGATTAATGTAGTCTTCTATGGAAAAGCAATATGGTGTTGTTCCATAAGCAAAGTCAAACAAATTTGAGCTGCACCCTCCAAACTGATTTTATGACAATTTCTCAGTGATCTGCTTTAATGAAGCAGAATTAGGATTGTCTTATATTAAAAAGCTTAAGTAAATATTTAGGAAAAGCAATTAAAAAAAATTGCTAACCCTGACATCAATCCAAGCCGGATCCTGACATTGCTGAGGCTTTTAGGATGAATCTAAATTTCTCTGTACCATACCTTACATAAGGGACGTAAGCAGAGGCAGGTTAAGGTATTAAAAGCTATAACACAGATCCCACAACAGATGCATAATAAATATTTGTGATTTTTTTGCTTGTTACCTCAGAGGGCAAGAGCGTGACAGGAACTCGCTCATCCTCGAGCATGCGTCTGGATGCCTTCTGCCAGTACAGGTAGTCAACCAGGGACCTGTGGTCGAAGCTCCCTGTGGGAGGTTTCTCCGTCTGATCCTTCTGTATCATCCCAGTTGGGACTTTGGGGTCCGGGGCCATGACTTCCATCTCGCACTGCAGCTCCTTTAGCTCCTCGGGGGACAGGTTCGCCAGGATTTCATCTTCGTCAATGTCCTCGGGACACACTTCTTCGTCAGAGTTTTGGCTGAGTTCAGACATGTTCTTTCTTCTCTCCTTCCTCTATTACTTTTTAAACCTGAAGAGAAAGATAAATTTTAAAGGAATTTTTTTTCTTCCCCCCTACTAGCAGCACTTCGTTCCGTTAAATCAACAACTTCATGTTTTGGTCATGAGCGGTGGCAGCTCTCGGTCTCAGTGTGGGAGACAGACCCTGCAGCTAAGGCTATATTAAGACGCACTTGGCTGGATAAAGAGAATTTATGGCGATGCTGCCATGCTCCATTTTCAGCAACCCGTCAGCTGTGCGAGCCCTTCTGACATTTCAGCGCAGCTGGTGCAGCCCCGTCGAGCCAGGCAGCAGGCGGCCATTTTCTAGAGGATCCCGGGGCCTTCCCACACTGCGCCTCATGTGTGGACAGGGCGATGTTATTGGTACCTGTGAGGTGAAATTCTGCACCGCGGGAAGAATTGGCACAAGGTCTCTCTATCTGTCATGCTTCAGGTATCTCAAAAGGGCTGGGGACTGCAGACCCTTCACTGCTGTTTGCCAGGTCTAAGGCCTGACTGAACATTGCGGGTGGCTTTGGGGTGAGTGCAGCCATCACGCGACTGGTGAGCTCTCCCAAACACCAGATCCTGGTTAAGGCAAAATCCTCCAAGATGGACAAAAGGTAGGTGAACAGTTGGTACAAAATAACACCTTGTGCCTGTGGCCAGGGATCCATGTGGGGTCAGGCACCAGCCCGAGAGATCCCACAGAGAGCATCTCCCAGAGCATTTCCCACAGCACATCCCTGCCCTGCTCCCATCCACTCTGCCCAGGGCAAAGCTGATGGCCTGTTTCTTGACTGGCCTGTCTCTATCACGGACGTTATTTGTGTTGTCAATAGATCCTGGCTGACAGTTCATCTCGCGTTCATCCTTTTCCTACTTCTATTATTATTAACAGAATTAATAAGCAACTACTTCGCTAATACATCAGTTCTACGAGTAACCGTAGAAGATTACTTGAAATCCTTTTTTTTTGTCATTATGTGTCCATTCCAACTAAGAAGTGTCTCCTTCTTCGTTCAGAATACTTTGTAGGCTTCTAAACATACATGGCAAACTAGAAAGCCATACCTCCTACACCACTAGGCTCACGGCTGCTTGGTAAAAGAAGAGAAGCGAGAGCAGGTAATTTTTCCACCACAGTCCAATTTCAGTACGCCACAGTTTGGACTGTTCATTGGATTAGGAAGATTACCTCTCAGAATTTCAAATATTCTTTGCAGAGGGGATCAAATCAAATTCTCACCTTGCAACTGTGAATGTGTCTTTCATAGGAAAGAAACCACAGACGAGAGGCTGGGAAACCAAACCCCACCAATTTTGAAGCCGTATTTCTCATTACAGTCTCAACTATACTCTGCTGGAGTCTGCCAGCAGCAAAATAGTCTCTGCATGATGATGGTCTCTCTTTGCTGTGTTTCGTAACAAGAAACATGGTGTGTCCAAAGCCCTGTTAACCTCTATTATAAAGCCATAAACCAAAGGGCGTCACTTAATTAATGCTGTTATGCAGTGGGGAAGAGGGCGAAAATTCAAGAATGAAATAGGTAGTAAAGGAAAAAATAACAAAAACCCAAGCCAAGAACATAATGGCTCCGTGTGCCCCTTTGGTATTTCAAGAGACATCCTTATTTTGTATTATGCAGTAGCAAGCACAACAGCAGACCCACACATCAATCTCTCTGGTCTAGCAGTTTTAACCCCCAGCTATTGCTGTCCCTAATAGAGACCATAAATGGTTTCCTGATGCTATCAAATAAATCAGTGCTCTTCAGTAGCTGGTATGTTATCCTCCCAAACGATGCTGTTTGGGTCACAGAAGCTGTCTATTCAGTGGTTACTTATCGCTTGATAATTTCTTGACTGTAAATAAAGCCCCTGACCACCTTCTTGTGTTTCCATGATTTTCAGCCAGACCATCTTGGGCCACAGTCTTGTCAGATCTGCTAAGCTAAATAGGGTCAAACCCATCTCAAGAAAGAAAAGAGGGATACTGAGAACACTGTCAGGTATTTGAAAAGCAAGTTTTCTTTGAAGTAGAAATACATAATTTGTCAATGCCGCAATTAGGAAACACTATACTTCTCGGAGCAATGCCTTCTCTGTCAGATGCAGAGCAAAGGGCTTCCCCGTGACACCTCTCCTGGTGACACGGGTGCTAATCCCACAGATTTCCAAGGTGGGTATCACATTTTGCCTACTTTAGGTCTCCTCCATAAATTACCTCGAGTATAGGATTCACTTCCTTTTCTAACACGTTGCTTAGTGTTTTGGTGCACTGGAAACGGCACGTTAAGACAACAAACATCACGTTCCAGGCTGGGGACACACTCATGGCCAAATCTAGAAGTCCTTTCCAAGGCAAAACTCCAATTGTCTTCCCAACAACGTTTGCAGGTATTCCCCTCGGAGCTTTCCAGAATAATGGCTCATTCCTCAACCTTCATTGAGACAGGAAAGCCACTTCCATCAGTAGCACTTGCTATTTTCATGCCAATTTGACGCTTGCTCAGGAATCCCCAGACTAATAAGCTGCTGCCTGAAGTGCTCCGTTACCAAACAAGGAGCTGTGCCAGGAGTGATCCTCAAAGCACAAGCAAAAGACAAGAGGTACCTGCAGCGATCACAAAGTGATCCCTATGGGTAGCAGCTCAAAATTCATCCAAAGTAGGTACCTAACAAGTGTTAAATAGAAGCACTTTAGGAGCAAACTAACAGAAGAAAAGGTGTCCCCTTGGTAGTGAACAATTCATACTTCCTGATTGCAGTTTCCAAGGCAGGTACTCACGTGTGGATGAAACCCAGCAGGCTCTTGTGCAGGATTGTTTCACTTCATTGGTTTTTCTCATTCATTCATTTTCTTCAAAACTTCCAACCTATCTCTCTTGAAAGCTAAAGAGTTGACAAGTTCTTAAATCAAATATCAAGAGAGGCCAACCCCTGTGTCACCATTTGACATTAAGCCAGACATCAAACCATGCTTCAAGTGCCTAAAATGTGTTCTATTTTTAAGGTAATTGATGGGACACATGCTGATGCCAAATGCTTGAGAGCAATTTCTATAATGTTGGCTTTCATTTTTTTTGCTTATAAAACCCCCACGTTTATTTACCTTTACTACCAACCCATGGCATTTCCAAGGGCCAAGGCATTAGCTGGAATGAGTTGGAGAATGTGCCAGTGTAACATAACCTTGCATCACTTTTTAAGAAACTCGTAGGCTTGATGGGGCAGTCTAAAATTGACAAACAGTAGCATGCAGCAAATGTCCAGCAATGCAGTGTAATGCAATATGGGGATTATAAAGGGTCAGATGATGGGATCTCAACAATAACAACCACTAAGTAATGAGAGCAATCACAGAGAGCCACCCTGCGGGAAAAACACCAGGGATCATCTTGGGAAAAAACCCAACCCACCACACCTGCAAACTGTTACAGATAATAAATATATCCAATTAAGTTTGTTGCTTAAATAGTAAGGACATCTGACTTTTGAGGTACTTGCCCAAGTAGCTTGACAGGGAACTGCGAAGTCCATCTCCCGTACCAACCGGCAAGCGTGACAGTGGCTGCCATGGGGACAGGTGGCACAGCAGGGGCAGGGGCACAAGCATGTCCAGTGTAGCAATTATTTACTATTAACTCTACCTTTATTCTTAGGATTTATCTGTTCTGGGTTTGCATGGCAGAGCTGTAGGAGCAACAAAAGCCTCACACTAAAACCAGTAAGTAGTTATTAAATCAGAACTGGAATAACACAATGCCAAGGACTCCTGCAAGAGCAACAGCCATCATCATAACCTTTTGAACAAGCGATTGCTTCCATGTTTATATGAAACGCTGAATTCACCACAAGCCAGATCAGATATGACAAGAAACCGAGTCCTGGGAAACAATGTCACCCTTCACATTAAACATAGGGCATATCTTTCTTTTATAGAGTTCAAATCTATCACAGCCCCATACCGTGTATCATCCTGCCACTAAAACGTGCCCGCGGGCGACGATGCTGGCAAGGCCACATGGCGATTTACGTACATGTGGGGCACGTCCTTCCCTAACCTCAGCCCAGGGACAGGTGGAAGGGTTTCTTCTAGAGTTACTCCAGTTGAGAGTTGGCTGCAAACTCTTCTCCATCTACAGCTCTTCGATAACATTCTAACGATTAAATATAAATTGAGACTCATGCCTGCTGCACTTCAGATGGGCAGGAGATGCCCTCAGAGACAGAGCACATCGCTCTGCAGTCAAAGACTTGCTGAAGGATTTATGGTGATTCCCTTCATGATGAACAGACACACATTACAAAGTTGAATGGATGGCAAGGAGTTTCTTCTTGGATAAAGGTCATGCTGCTCTTTAGAAGCAGCATCTTTTAGGAGGAAGCTGACATCTGTGTCCTCCTGAGCTACCAGCACTGACCACGACTCACGCCATCCCTTCTTCCAAGGAGGAAACATCACATCAGGTTTGACTTGCTGCATCAGGGTATGGGGTAATTGTCTTTGATGATAATTTCTGTCCTGGGAGATGACCCATGTGGTCAGGGATCTGTGTCTAACAGCTACGAGGGGAAGTGGAAGGTCCTGCTAGAAGAAGCAGGGGGTTGTGCATCAGACAGGGTGCCACCAGCCTTACCCGCTGACAGCATGGGCATTGCAGAGACACTGGGAACTAGGAGAGCGTCTTCTTCGGAGAGCTCAGCCAGGCACTGCAGACATGCTGTCCTGGCATGCAAGGGCACTGGGCCAATTTGTGACAGGACAGGGCAGGTAGAGAACATGGAAAGAGGGTAGATGACAATACAGCCAGTGTGCTATTGCCTCTTCTTCTTCTGTCCAGGCTCATGGAGGGATGTACCCTGAGGTCTCACCCTGTAGGTCTCAATGCTGTGGTTGGGCTTAGACAGCGACCAGAGCTTCTAAAGTTCCCAACCTCATCCTGGTATGGGCAAGGATCATTTCTGGAACTACCAACCACAACAAAATCCATCATACAAAATTTATACCTGAAAACAAACAGATGACACGCACAGCCTCATCCCTTCCCCTGGCAACACCATCCATGCTGGAACAGAAGCCCATTTTCTCATTGCTTGGTGAAACAGCAAACATCTGTGCATGCAGAGTTGCCCAAATTACATAAAATCTAACATTAATTCATTCTAACAAAGGCTGCACTAAGAGGGGGAAAAGTGGGCTGTCCCCAGGTTAGAGCCGTAGGTCCCCTTCTCCTGCTCTGCAAACACCATGTTCATTGCTGCACTTGACTGGAAAGCCAGATTATCCCCGAGCAATCCGAGGAATGACGCTGGGCTCTCCATGCCGTCGGTGCCAGCAGACTGGTGCCTTCAGCAGAAGAAGAACAAGGGCAAAAAGGGACACGGCAGGGAGAGACAACACCCAGCACAGCACAATGAGGAAAAACACACAAATCTGTTTATGTCTTCACACATTTGCAAAAGAAAACAGGATATTTTTTTTCCCCCCACTATGTTTATCTCAAACAGCTGCAAAAAGTGACAGAAGTAACCTGAAAACCACTCCAGGAAGTTTCTGTTACCAACAAGATAAAACATTCATAAGGACAGACTTTTCCCCCTAACATAAGATTCCCAGGGGGAAAAAAAAAAAAAAAAAAGTCCACGGGAAAGAGATAATTAGACTTAAATTAACAATCATTAAATAAAACAAATGCAATTAAAAGTTTGCTCCTGTTTGCTTTTAATTTGATAGATTTCAATATTTGTGTGAGGGCCTGCTGCAGCTGAAGTTCTCAGCTTTCTACCTTGGAAATTTATTAAAATATGACAGAAAAGCACAAAGGAGCTTGAATAGTGCAGAAAGCAGAAATCTTCCTAGGAGAGGCGTTAGCTTCTCCAGAAAGTGCCAGGCAAGCGCCGTGATGGGGAGCTTCTCCCAGCTGCAGAAGCAGCTCTCCTGCATTAATCCCCAAAGCCCAGGAGATGGAGCAAAACCTTCAGCCTTTACAAGATTTCCCACAAACATTTCGGGACTGGCTGGGTCCCGGTGCAGGCTTCTCACCCGCCCAGGAGCCCCGCACCCTTGCTGGGTACAGAACACTGCTGCAACGTTGCTCACATTTAAGCTGAACAAGTCCAAGATCATAATTAAAAGTCAGCAGAAACCTGCAAGAGTCGTATCACGTATGTAGTCACCTCGGCTGCCAAGTTTCACATAAGTATACTTGGGTGAATTTTAAAGATTTGTGGACTTTAAAGATTTGCCTTGTCTTGAGGGAGGGGGCTCCTGGTCTGCACCTCGTTCCTCCCTGGTCCCTGCACTGGAGGAATGTCAGACTCCAGGCTCCCGCAGGGCTTGTGGCAACTCCCACAGGAGTTTGTCCTCCCACATCTCAGAGTACTTCTGTTCAAAACAGCAGAGAAAAAGCAGGCAGCAATTAAAAACCTCAGGCATGGTTTACTTTAGCACAGTGCCCTCATGCCTTTTTAAGGATTCCTGGCAAGGACTGTTTTCTCTTCTTCATCTGAGGGCTAAAAAGCACCTAAAAATGCTCCATTATGTACGGTTTTGAGGGTTTTTATTTCCCCTCCACACTTACATCTCATCAGCAGCACCTTCCACCTTCTAAAGAGCATGGCATTAGTGACACTGTAAAATTGAACCCTGCGGGTCAATGGGTGCTTCAGGTTGGTGTTTCACGTTGCACACTTCTTGGCTTTCTTCTGAACCCTGCTAAATAAGAATTTCTGAATATTTCTTCATACTGTGGAATAGGCAGGAAGGATTTCAGAGGAGTATGAGGCAGGAAAGCTCTTCCCTTCATCGCTGCCGGTCTGTCACTAGATGTCCCCAGCACTCCTGGGGAGGAAGGGCTGCGGTCCAACAGCAAGAACACACAAGTGAGGCAGGAATTCCAACACAGCACAGGTCGTTTGTATTTCAGCTGTGAACAAACATGATAATAATGACAAGTACATTTTTATTACCCCTTCAGCTGCACTATACAGACCTGGTCTCTGAACAGTTGTACACTGGCATCAAAACACCACTCCAGAAATGCAGTGCAACAAAGTCAGCTGGAGGTCTGCAAAAGGCAAAGTTGAGGGTCCTGGGGAACAACCAGTAAAAATTGCACCAGCTGTGCACCATTGCCAGTTCCCTTGCTGACCACAGGCAGGAGGTCCTGGGGGGATGTTGTGCCATCCCTCTCCTTCACTGTGCCACCCACGGTCGGGTTCAGCCCTTTGCTACCTGCCCCAGGCAACACCTGAGAAAAACAAGTTGGATCTTCTTATTCTCTCCTCCTCTGGGCCTCCTTCAATCTGCACTCACACACTTCATAAAAGTTTCTAAGAGCACAACTCCTGCAGGGCCAGGCATGCAGAGAACAACAAGAGGGGTGACAAGTGCTGCACCTGCCACGCTACTGCTCTTCCATTTCCACCTCCTCTGCAGGTTAGCTCTTGCTTCCTGGAAGCTGCCATCAGGCTCTGAACTCTGGCCCTAGAGGTTTTATTTATGCCCAATATTCCCAAATATAGCAAACCGTCCTCAACCCAAACCCACCTCAAATTCACATCTTTCCAACACCATCATCCAAAGTTGTCCTGGTCCTGTCCAGGCAAGCCGGGAGGCCAGGCTGAGCACCAGCATTGTGCCAATGTGGATGTGTTAGACTGAGCTTAATCCTGAACGCTAATGGAAAAGGTAATACGAAACTCAATGGCTACAACATTAAAATAAAGGAATGCAAACAACACTTTAAATGGGGCACAGACCTTGTCACATGCCTCATTTTCTTTTCTTAAATCAAAAGCTTGGAGAGTGCTGATACACAACCACCAGCCTGCACTGATACCATTAGTTCTGGGTAAGGTATTGGACTTTGTACCCCTGAGGTTCCTGCTCAGAACACCAATGTTTTGTAACAGCAGGAAGCATAGAATCATAGAATCATTAAGGTTGGAAAAGACCTCAAGGACCATCAAGTCCAACCATCAACCCACACAATGATTCAATGAACGAAGAAAGTGCCAACAGATAAACCTCAAAAGCTACTTGGAGAAATGGAAAAGCATGATGACATCTGGGTGTTTTTAGTGGGCACGTCTGGAAGTTCTTGTTAATACCTATTTTCACCAGAACCCCGGAAATATGCATAAAATTCAGCAGTGGTGAAACTTAGGGATGACACAAAAAGTAGGAAATGACAAAACTCTGAAGAGAAGAGAGACTGAAAAACATCAACCACTTGATGACCAGGGTGCAAGAGCAGTCATACATCTAGAAGCCAAGTCTCTCTTCCAGAAAGGTGGGCATCTCAGAGGGCACCAACTCAAAAGAGGACCTAGCAGATGAGCAACACAAACCCCAGAAGCCACACTCCAAATGGGAAAGGCTGCAGCAGTTTTTAGAGCAAGGAGAGATGAACAAGAAATATTTTCAGAAACATGAGGCCACCTCTGTCTGTGCATCACTGCCAAGCTTAGGCTCAGCAGTGGGTCTGGGGAGAGCGACCCTCCCGCAGGGATGCTGTACAAGTCCAGCTTGGCTCCCTTGGGGCAGCCATGCCGGAGAGGCCCCTGCAAAGGCACCAAGCACCTCCTCTCTCCCTTTGCATCGTCAGAAATTCAGACATCTGTATGTGTTTTGGGAGGGTCTGAACTGCCCTGGGCCAAGTTTTCCCCAGCCAAGGCCACTGACCCTCTGCACCCAACCTAACAGTACAGACCAAAAGAAATCAGACTGTGGTGCTTTACTCTCTCCTACTTTAAAGCCCTGAAATAACACACACTGCACTTTTCCAACAACTCAAGTAGAAATAGGAGGAATGCTGAAGTGGTTTTGGTAGCACACTTTTTTTATTGACCTATACAAAATAATAGGTCTAAAAAATTCAGAAGTAGTAAAAGAATAAGCAAAAGAGCTTTCGCATTTCTAGAAGGCTATACAAATATGCAAAACCAAGGAAATAAGTTATTTATTTTGTTTTTGTTCGTTTAATTCCAAATCGCGACTCTAATAATACAAACGACTAAGTACCAGCTTAACAAGTGTGTCCTTCTGTATATATTACATGCTCTGGAATATTGGTAAAAAATGTCAAAAAAGTTTATCAGAAACTTTTCTATTCACAATATGAACAAGTAACTAATCCTTTGTATAAAAGAAAAAAAAAAGCACCATTTATGGAATCCTGAAGCACAGTACAGCTGAGAAGCGAGAGATTTTACCGTATGCAAACACATCGTCGGAAATCACGCAAGATAACCCATGCCAATTTGTTCCTACAGATGGATGACGTGAGGTAGGTTTATCCCTCTTAGATCAAGACTGCAGTCGCCCTTTTTTCCTACACAAATGGTTTTGTGAAAATGCTGTTCTGTCACTTAGTGACTCTGCAACGCACCTGGCAGTTCAGATGACTCGTGGTACAACCCTAATGCCCCTCATTTTAAGGCACCCACTTGGGGTTTGTGTTTGCATCCACCTTAAAATACTGGCACTTACAATCAAATTGTTTGCCATGTGATCACTGGAGCTCCCCACTGCAGGTCCTCAATTCGCTGTGGCAGAGCAAAATTGAATCGTCACCCGCTGAACAGGGGTCACTGTGCAGCCACTGTGAAAATTTGCCTACTCCTCCATACAGTGAAGTTGTACCATGGAAAGGTCATTAAATGTGAGGTTATTGATTACACTTTATCATGGAAAAGAGTTCAAAGTTTACTGCTTCTGTTTCCAAAATCCATAACTACCTGTAGTTTTACACGACATATTGTGTCAGCAAATTATTTTCTTTCCAGAACTTGCTTGTGGTGCCCACAAACACTCTTAACAACACCCCCAAAAATGGATAAACTCATTCAAACCTCTATAATAATAATTTAAAAATCCAGCCTTCCTTCAAGTACTGTTCCAATACTAAGTCACCCTTTGCCTCACTCACACACACAGTATCTATCCTTCATAAGCTTATGAAAGTCCTTCGAGGTCATCATAAGCCATGGCGGAATAAATTTTCATTTTTTTCTTCTTTCAGATATCAGAATTGTGCTCCTAGAATTCCTGGTTTTTCCACAAGAGTCTCCTTTTCACATTTTTTTTCTTTCCTCTGAGGTTTGCCTTCAACACCTTCCAATCTTCCAAAAAAGTGCTTGCTAAATATAAATACTTCAACCAAGTGCTGCATCTAGTTATAGATTAAACCGTGGCTTGCCCCCTTGCTTGTGTAGGCTATCTGGCTTCAGAAATAAATGCCGTTCGTGGTAAGACTTTGTCATGTTGCTACAGTCCCTCTTAATGCTGAATCTAATATTTCCCAGCAAAACAGCCTGCTTCCTTTTCTTGTTTGGTTTGGAAGTTCCACCCGAGATCTGCCTCGGAGTCACAGCATTTTGTGCAAGGCACACAAGAGTACAAATGTGGGGCTGCAGGAGGTCTACACGAGTGTCCCAGGCTTTGAATCTTCGTGCCAGAATAACCTCTGCTCGTTGCTGTGCAAGTCTTCTTCCAATCGGCTCTCATCCTCGCTACCCAGCTGGCTCGTCTCTGCATACGCTCTGGAAGAGAGATATGGCATCAGGCACCAGTGAGAGTCAAGAGTCTTCCCCAGCCCCCCAAGTGCTGCACAAACTCCCGCAACCCCCTTGGGCTTGAAGCTGGTTGAGTTCACCCCAGTGTAATTTGGATCCAAACACAAACCCAGTTTTTGTGCTGTAATTAGTTGAATTGTGTGCAACAGGATCTCAGCTGCTCAAATTAGTCAAGACTGTGGAGCGTATCAATTATTTGTTTGCCATAATCACAGTAAAATAGAAAATAAAACAGACGGATGATCAAACAAGTGATTCACAATATGGAAAATTAATAGCTAATAAACCTTATCAAGAAAAAGCTGGCAAAATAAGCAGAGTTTCCAAAGCCCAATTATAGGAAATTAAGAATTTAGTAGAACCTGTATTTTTAAACACTATTACCATAGATCTTTTAAATCACTGAAGTAAAAAAAGCCCATGGCATTTAGCTTAGAAATGAGGATCTAGCAGTAGCTTTTGTATCTTTTTTTACACTGTAATTTATTTTAAAACAAACAAAATTGAAAATCCAGTAATTTCACACAAGTCAGCCTGGCAGCAAGCACAAGCTGCAACCCACGAAGCAGGAGGCACAAATGTGTGGTACTTACTACGGCTGGCTACGCTTAGCATAAGTGTACTTAAACGTGCTGGGGGCAGAGCCATTCCCCGGGACAGGAGGTCTCTGTTCTCGCTGATAACAGCCGGCGTACGATAGTGAGGGAAGAGACCCAAAGCACAGAGTAGAAGCAGCGAGAGAGCTGCAGGAATTTCTGCAAGAACAGAGCAGACTCTGGGCTCCCTGCGGTCCTCGGGAGAGACCCACTGCAGGGTCGCTCTGCAAGCCGCAGCATGTCCCGTCTGGTTCCCAGGTCAAGCTCTGCCAAGCGAGATGCACCTGGCAGATGCAGTATCGCCTTTGAACACCAGCACTCAGGCATGAGGTTGAAGTGAGGTGTTTCCTTTCCTTGTTTTTCCAAAAATTTATCACCAGGCTCTACAGCTTCATCAACACAACAGGACTGTGTCCTGCTGGACTGCTAACGGGGTGCAGGGGACATCCTATGTCACAGAGGGTGAGAGGGACTGGGCTCAGAGGGGGCTCTGCCCCATGACACCACTCCAAGCATCGCAGCTACTGGGGAGCACAGGATCTTGGATGGTCCAGCATCAGACCGAGGAAAAGGCTGTGCAACAAATGAGTCCTGCCTTCACTATCACTGCTTCTCCCTTCCTTGAATATCAGTGGTATGGTTAGTTAGTGGTGGTACAGCTGATCTACTCCACACAGAGGAGACTTGCTCTCACAAAGACAACATTATCATTACTCTTCATCCTGGCCCTTTGAAATCAAGCTGGTTTTCTCAGAAGTTTTAACAGCCTGTGAAATGCAGGAGGAAGAGCAGAAAATCCTGATATACTCTACTCACCTGCTTTGCAAAGGCAGGTTGCCATAAACATTCCCGTAACAGCTGGCGTAAGAGGAATGAGACAACGTATCGTAGTCTGAAAGTCCCAGTGCAAGCGGGTTCCGCCAATTCCCAGAGGTGTTTGCGGAAGATGCTGGAATTAAAAAAAATATGACAGCAAATTAGATCTTTCTCCAGCTAAATCAGCTGAGACAAATGAGACAATTCTCATTAGCGATCTCTACTGCTTTCTGCAGGACACAAGAGCAGACAATGCAAACACAAAATATGATTTACCAGCCCTGTAGGGAGGAAAGCACTGTGCAGGTAGTGTTTTGGAGCTAGGGAATCTCCTTAGAAAGACCTTCTGACCCAGTCAGTGATGCTCACTGAACTGTCGTTTAGAAGCCATGATGGCAACTGCATTTACACGGCGTAAAGTTTTGCACGTTGCTTCTAGGTGGTAAACACACCTCTTGGAAACCCATATGGCTCTTTTTGCTTCTTTGGACTACTGCACTTACAAAGAGTAAAAGGCAGTTTTACCCATAGGAGAAGGCAACAAGCAAGCCTTTCTTCCCAAGCATGGAACAAAAAGACCCTACTTGGTTCCTCATCCACCTTTCAGGACAGAGCTCTAGCCTTGCTTCTATTCTGCTGACTTCACCAAGGGAATGGGGAGGCAGAATTTGATGCACAGAAGGGATTTATAAAAACACTCAGCATAGAAGAAACCAGACATTACCCGAAGAGAAAGATGACACCCGACTGCTAGGAGAACACGGCACCTGCAGACCAGCAAAGCCCAAACTCCTTTGAGATCCTCTGTCAGACTCAAAGCCTGCCTGCAGGCTATGACCCTGTTCCTTTTGACTGGAGGCACGTTGGTACCAGCCACGGAGATGCTCTGCTACTAAGGCCTTGTGAATGTTTTTGGTTATATGCTCCGTTTTAGCAACTTGCTTCCGTGGAAGTCTTAGGGTTGCATATGGGTTGTGCGGCACTCTGTCCACTTCATCCTCATGGCAAGACCTGAATTCCCTGTAACGGTCATATCCATAATGTGCTGATGAGCGATAGGAAGGATTGACACTGTACTGTCCCTCCGTATCACTCTCATAAACATATCCTCCATTGTAATAAATGTCAGATTCAGTGTAAGGGGAATATCCAGAAATATAGTAACTAGAGGAAGGCTGCTCCTGACTTTTGTGGTAGACACCATTGCGGACATCCTTCTGGGCAAGATTTGGCATGCTTCCTGAATTTGCAGCAGAAATGTGTTGTTTCTTTGACCGTCTTCGACCTCTGGTCCTGTTGTCAAGTGTCTGAGTAGTATAATACGGATTGGGAGTAGGCGTCACACAATAATATTCTGCACTTGACTGGCTAGTGTAGGATGATCCATCATCGAGGATCTCTGTGCTGCTGCTTCGCTGTGACTTTGAGAGGGTGAAGGTTGCCTTTTCCGCAGGAGTCTCAGACAGAAGGTGCGTTTGGGATTCCAGACTTCCACTGCGCTGCCGGCAATGGTGTGGGGAAACATCTGGCCTGAAACAACACAGATGTTGGTTGGTTAAAAGCAACATACATGGAGAGCTGGAGATGGCACGCACGGGCAAGTCAGACATGCTGCCTCCCCAACCAAAGCACAACACAAACTCAGTCTTTTCTTTCTACACAGAGTATGTGCATTGCAAGAAATTCAGGTTGGCTGAATTCTGGATTTTTGCTGCAACAGTAGGAGATCTCATATAAAAATCTAGCATGGTGAGCAAGGTTAACCTGTGCCAGGGATACATGCAGCAAAGCTCACAAACTCACATTCTGTAATGATTTACAGGAGTGCCCTCAGTTTGTAGGTAGGTAAAGTCTACACAAGTAACTGAGCTAGGAGCAGAACATCAGAAGATGGGTTTCCTGTGGCTCCATCTCTCAAGGCTGCATTACCCCAGCCAAATAAACCATGACCTCTTGGTAACATTGTAAGATTTATAGCATCTCTCCTTCCCCAGCATGGATTCTCAGCTGCCTAATAATACAGGTGAGCTCATGTTGCAGCTCTCTTCCCATAGTAAGGGCACCAATCGGGATCTCTCTTCTCCATCTGGCCATTTACTTTTTCAGGAGGCTTGCAGGAACATAATCCACAGCAGGCATCTGTCAGCTTGTGAACAGGTTTTTGTGGGGAGACCACTAGCTGACAGGCAATACGATTTCATAAGCTTCACTCTGTTAGAAAACAAGGCTACAGAGGAAATGTAAAATAAATTCTGTCTCTCTTACAATTATTTTACAGAAACTTTTTAAACAAGCATGACTTGTTAACACTCCCTGGAGGTACCTATCTGGAAACGACCCTTCTCCTACAGTTTTTCATAATCAGATAGGCAATACTTGTGTGCTAGCTTCCATCTCACTCCTAATTTGACAGGGTTTATGCTCACACAAACGCTTTCCCTCACCTGTCACAAAACTAGTGCAGGACTGTGCAAGGTGATGGTGGCTGATATTAACCTTGTGCCTCCAACATCCAGAAAAGACATTTTGAGAGCTTTTGGGAAAGCTGCACAGCAAAGGACCCTTTACCCTCTTAACACCATTTGACTTATTCTTCTGCTGCCTAAGATGGACACTGCACTTAAAACAAAGCCCCCTTACTGTAAGTGGCTGCTGCTGTAGGCATTGCGTGTGAGCACGGGCGTTGTGGGCATGCTTCTCCCTCCACGGGGCTGGGGTGGCCGATCCAGGGTTCGGTAAGGACTGCTCTGAGTTGAAAGTGGGTCCCTGTAACAAAGACAACCCCAGTTAGGTTAAATGCCATGCAAGTCACAGCACACAGAATACGTGCACCTCAAGTCTTGAAGAAACAAAACAAAGGGCACAAAAACCAGGTAAGGGCATAACTGGATGTGCTTCCCCGCATAAAGTGCAGAACTGTTAAAGAGGAAGAAAAATTCAAGCCCTTCCTGTGGTTCAAGGGAGGTCCTCACAGGGTGACCTGTAGGAAAAGCTGCCGCAAAAGGCCAGAAATATGAAGCAGAAGAGACAGAGCAGGTAACAGAGAAGCAAAGGAATCAGGTTTAAAATGAAGAACATCACAGCTAAATGGTTACACATGGATATAATCCAACTTCCGAACTTCATGTGGAGGAGTGTTTTGCTTATCTTGAGGGACAGCTGAGAAAAATGAAATGACATGACATTCCCCAAAACTTAAGAAATATTTCAGCTTGCTTTCAACAGCCTGCTCATGCAAGACACAGTCCAAGAAATATCACGATCAGTGGGAATCCTTACACTGAGAACAACTAGCACCAGGTCAGACCCATATAACATGATCACACAACCATCAGCAGAGCTACTGCTATCGATGCGCTCCATGGAATTGTTGTTCTAGCTCAGAAAGTGCCTAAATCCCATGGATACATACAGGAACCTCAGCCAGTCACTGCAGCTGGCACTATGACGGTAGCTGGCTGAATCCCAGTAACTGCTCTTACATGAAGAGCTGCCCACCAGGACTTACACAAATTCTGTACACTTTGACAATGTACCTGCTGAAATACCAGTACCATCAGGAGGGATGGGTATGGTTTGGTGTTATCTGAAGCCATTAAAACACAGTCATCAGGAAAACTACAAGTTGTATAATTAATACTGAAAACAAACCACAGAAAAGGAGACAAAGGGTGACAGTACTAGCAGGTACAAGCAATTCCTTAAATGCAGCCCTTGCTATTAAATTTCTCACCTGTCTCAAACCTCTTCAAAGACTACACTACCATACAATTTCAGAGACCATGACAACTACTTATCCACACCTCTCTTACTAAACAGGAAATTTAGCCCCCATCACCCAATCCTGTAGTTGCAGGGGAGTGTGGAGGCAGCAGGCTCCACTGGAGCCCCCGCAGTAACAGGAGTCTTGGCAGGGGCAAGATGGAGTTTGCACCAGCAAGGTGGAGAGCAGGGCGGCAGCAAGACTTGCCCTACCTGGAGTGTCTGGTTTCCAAGAGCTGCTCATTTATGGATGACTTTCTGAGATGAATTCTCTCCACCCCGAGGGACTTTGGTGGAGGAAGCCTTGGAGAAAGCTGCGCAGAGCCAGGTCTCTGTGCTGGCATGGGAAGAGATTCATTGACTGTTGGAAAGGAATACATATTTTGTTAGCAAATCCTTGATATTTTTTCCCTATAAATTCAAAAATCTGTAGCCCCCCACAAAGAAACACTTTGCACTACAGAGACAAGGACGGAAATTGTGAATCTAGAAAAGCTCTCCTGCCTGCACCAAGCTCTCCTCCACACAGACAGGACATTGGGGAGGCTCTTACAGATCTCCTATGGAGATTACACACAGCTTGGGGCACGCAGTGGAACTTCCTTGGGAAAACACCTGTTTGCAGCACAATCCCTCCCAGAGCCGAGCAGGCAAGCTCAGCCTTTGCAAAAGCCAGTTCCTCTCCTTCACCTTCCAGCTCTTTACTTGAAAATGACATTTTAAAAATTAGTTTTGAAATACAACCTAGAAGGGATTGACTTCAAAAGCAACTGAATGAGCAAAGACAACTGACAGACAAATTTGGCTGAAGGCAGTTGGGAAGATGCTGGTTTGATCCTTGTTCTCATTTTGCTTAGGGCACAACAAAGGTCCCATCAGAGCCAACAGGAAACTCCAACTAATATATATAAATGCAGGACAAGGATCATAGAGAACACATTCACAAGCCAAAGCCCTGGCTCTACTTCTACTTGTACAAGCAGGAAGCAGGTGTAACTCATTTTAAAGCACCAGATGGGTTGTAAAACTCTAAAACTGTGACAAAGTGAGATCAGAATCAGGGCCTAACTGAAAAGTGAGTAATAATTTAGATAATGATTGTCCCCCAAATGATGATTATCCAGTTTAAGGGAGAGGCAAGCCAAGTCCTTTGCACCTTGTGGAACAGGGTGTGAATGTGTGTGTCTGTGGGTGTGTGTGTGAAATGAGTAAGCTGAGCAAACACCATACCCATGCAAGCTCACTAGGTAACAGATAAATGAAAACAGATCGTTAATATCTGCGCCTATTCTATTTTTTTGGTAAATTTTATAGTAGCTGTGAGGACAGAAGGGCTGGGCAAATCCTCCCAGCTCCTAACTCCTCCAGCTGCCCATCCGCTTCTGGCCAAGTCCTTGGGAGGAAGTATTTGTTTGAAATTCAAAGCCTTCAGCTTGTAGGTTGGTCAGGTTAAAACCAATCACCTTCTCTAAAGGCGACTCAGATCAGCTCACAGAGCAGACACTTTCAATAACTAACTCCTGAGGACAGACATTCCTGATCAAGCTCTTTTTTCCTCTGCTATAAGGTAACTTGTCATCAAAAGCCACCAAAATAGTAGGCTAAAGGACATTAAATCAAAGGGATGTCCCTGAAAGAGCACACTTCATAGGAAGAAAAGGCTAGGCAACATACCATCATCATAGGTTGTGTCGGACAAAGAGCTACTCTCAGATGGAATTATATCATCTGCAAATGAAAACAAACACTTTAAGGACAGGAGGACCAACATTAATTTCCAAATATCACATATATTTTATTTTCTACAGCTTCAGAGACAGCTGCTACTTGTAACACTCCAATTTGCATGCTTTAGCCCTCAACAGCCTGAAAACAGTCCTGCTTTGGAGTGTATCATGACCTAATTGTGTTCACTGCAGTTCAGCAAGCTACCTACGGAATGATCAAAGGAGATTTTTTTCAACTGGAGCAGGAATCATGCCAAGATTTACAAAGCTGTTTTCCAACCAGCTTCCAACAGATCTCACAGGGTGTTTTGGTGCTTCAATAGGAGTCAGGAGCCTACACAGACATGTAGATCTTGGCTGCTAGCATCTCATCTCCTCTAGGTACACCTGAAATACCACCAGGTAGGTACAAAATGCCTTTTGAAATTTGGCATTCACTTTTGAATATTTCATCAGCATACCAATACTATTTCAATTAAATTAATATAAATCCAGAATAATTCCACTGATTTCAATCAAGTTATTGCAAATCCCAACAACACAGAGAGAAGTAACTGTTGTATGGACATTCCAAGTTTTTTCTGTTTCTTTTGCATTTTATAATTTATTCAAAGACCTGCCTGTCCTCTCACCTTGATATTACACACTACCACTTGCTCAGAAACAGCCTGTCCTTGCTATGGTTTAGAACAGACCAGCAGCGGCAGAGAAATAAGGCTGGTGATAAAAAGCAGCACCAGAGAGAATTAACTCAGACAAAAATCTGTTCCTAGACGGTTTCTGGCAAGACACAGTGCTGGTGGGTTGAAAAGTTTACATGAACCTTTTGCATGAGCAAAAGGAAGCAACAGAAGATGGTGGCAGCCACCTTGTATATGATACCTGCTTCTTCCATCAGTCATCATGAGCATATGCAACGTACGCTGCTCCCTTGCTGTTGTGCTTTGCTGCGAGGGAAGGCTTGGTTACAAGAATTCGGTAAATAGAGCAGCTTTTCAAGAACAGCAAAACATCGGGCTGGCCCCTGCCCTGCGGGGACTTGTCAGACCACCGAGGATGGGTTGCAAGCAGAACACTGGGAAAAAGCTTCAGGGGAGCTTATTCATATGAATTTGACCACGTGGTGGTGAAATATGGATCTGGGCCCAGTGCAAGGAGGATAAAAGCCTACCTGGGGAGGGGGGTGGAAATCCAGTTTAAGGCTACGCTGCTGGATTCATGTGGGGTCTGCAATGCTGACATATGGGGGAGCTCTGAATTTAAATCCTAAATCTGTGCAATTCCCTGCAAAAGTGGAAGAAACTCCGGGCTACAGAGGAAGCAAAGGAAAGGGAGAGTGGAACATGCTGAGCATGAGACACTCAAGTATGTCCTTCACCTCCCATCCCTTGGGGGCTGGGATGAAAATAGCTATAGTTTGATTCAATCAATCAATATTACTATTTAACATGTTATTTCCAACGACTCATTTGCCAAATTCACAAATGCAAGTGACTCATCACTGCTCAGACTTCTGAAACCCTGAGCCTGAGAGTACCGTCAGTGATGGTGAAAAGGTTACACGTAAAATCAATTATTGAAGCAGATGACAGTTCTGCTTCAGGTAAACAAATACGTGCTGCAGTGCCAGTCAGGGACTGAAAGGGAATGCAGCTAACTCGTTGCTGGATAAGTATTTCCTGTCTTGCAGTCCCTACCTGCAGGGAGACCCTCCAAGACAGTCTAGTCCCTTCTGGCTGTGCCCACCTTCCCAGAGAGCAAACAAGGATGTCACATACCAAATGCTGCAAAATGATGGATTACGTATATAAAGACCAACTCCTAAGTTGCTTGTTTGCACAACAGGACAAAAAACTTCCCACAACAAACAACAGGGACTGTACATGGATGCTCCTCATGCTGCTCACTTCAGTGAGCCTTTCTGGTCGTTCAGTAGCTTCCTGGCCTTCAGTAGCTTCCTGGTCGTTACTACACAGCACGTGTCCCAGGTAATACAGGACCTCCCACAACTAGTATCCAGATTGGTGAGTAAGAGACTGGAAAACCAGATGTTTTTCTCATCTCTGTCAATCAGGAACTAGCTGGGCCACATTAAATAGCAATCATCAACCTTTCAGAATAAGCACTTTGTGATGATGGATAGCCCAGTGCTGCTGTGGTTTGTGCTGGGTAAGAATCCAAACCAAGCTCTCAACAGGAATGGGACACGGTGAAGGTTTCCCCAACAGAAACCTGGCAGCGCAGAGGAGAAGGGTCTCCTCCAGGGAAAATACATGTTGGCAAGAGATCTCATCTCAACGGTCAGTAAGAGGATATTGATATAAACAGCAGAGAAATCTTGCATTTTCTTTCCCACCTTGCAATTCTCAGGAAAAACCCCACTAACCTTGCAAACCAGCATTTGCTCTGGGAGTAAGAGGAAAAAAGAAAACATTTAAACATAAAAATTATCCATATATATTTTCCACAGATGGGACAAGAAAAATATGTCCTAAAACTGTTAATCACCATGGAAACTAAAAGAGCCTGCAATACCTATGAGCTTTTACTACTCTCAATATCCTTCAACTGGCTTGGATACTAGCAAATTTCCATGTGTCGTCCTATGAAGCAGCAAGAATCTCACCTCCCTTAGGAAAATCACACTTTCAGAACAGAGGCCAAGGGTATCTGCTTTCACTGGTAAATGGATTTAGTAAAGTAACCTGTTTGCCACTATTTACATTCATAAACTCTTGAACTCTGCTGATGTCTACCTGGAAATCAGTGATTTTTAATCAAGAAACAAAGCCTTTGATCCTTATATTTCTTCAATCCTATAGAAAAACTCTCATGCTCTATTTGTGCTACACCTGAAACACTGTGGAAGGGAAGGGAGAGAGATCTTGCACGTGGCAGGCTAGACATCCAACTGCACTCAATGCACTATGAATTCAGGCACCACACCAGTTTCGGCCAAGACACTCCTGGCAGCCTATGTATAGCACCTGCACTCTGTACCTGGTGCTGGAACGTGTCTGCACTTGTTCCTAAAACTGCAGCTTACTCTGCCCTCAGCCTATAAGCTGTGCACTTAGTATCAGATACAGCAATTGCATCTTTTTCTTACTTAACCTGCCTTGGAGAAGATAAAAACCACAGAGAGAAGATGTAAACAAAACTTAAGTGAGTCAAGTGACTTTTTTTTTTCCTCCTGTTTTCACCAGAACATGGGGAATTCTCTTGCTTACCTGGCAGAGTGAGAGTTGATTTCTGTGTTGGTTTTTTGCCACACTTGATTCTATATTCATTTATGGAATTTTCTATCTCTTGCAGCTTTTTTACAGCATCAGCATACTCTTGCTTTCTTTTCTTCTTCACATTTTTGCAGAGGTCTGCCTCACTGGCAAGTTTCTTTGCAGCTTCCACCAGCTTTTGCTGTATGATAAAATTGCTCTCCAAGTCCTGCAGAGCAGGATCCTGCAAATATGCGAGATGAGTTATTTGCTTATATTCTGGGTAGAAATTATCAAAAGAAGTGATCTGTTTTTTATGGTAATGAAGTGAAATCTTGAGCACAAAACACAGAAATACCGAAGTTTATACACAAAGCATCTCAGCATATGAAACCCTTAGATCTTATTTCTATGACTACTGTAAGATTATGAGATCTCTTGAGAAAGGTCCAAAGCTCTTGAGCCTGGGTGATGTAAGATAGACAGCTAAATTCAGGTTTAGAATGCTAAATGTCCTGCTCAGAGTCCAAGCCTGAGAACATCTGCTCACGGTCTCTCTCTACTTTGGAGAAAATAAAAATGGAAATTAGTATCACCGTGCCTACGTAACAGGGAGTTGGAGGCTTCAATTAATTGTTTGTAAACAACTTTGAGAAGCTTGGATGAAAGGTATTGCAGAAGTACTAAGCAACACGTTATTAAATCTGGCCAGCAGGATTTTATTTCAATAGCATTTAAGCTGTCTACGTAAAATCAATTTGCCGCAGACATGGATTGCACCAGACCTGAGAGCCAGGGCTGCAAGTTTTTGGCGAAAGGCAGATGCAAAGTGCCCAACGCCTACTTACTATTTGGATGATGCAGCTTGCTAAAAAATCTCAAAAGGGATGAGGGGAACTGGTATGTGTCCAGAAACTGCAAATGTCTGAATTACCATATCTCCTGAGTCAGTCTCTGCCAGCAAAGTTCATTGCTTCTTGAGCAACATAGAAAGCTTTTACTTAGGTGGAACTCGCATTAAGCCAGAGATAAGTCTCCTCCTTTTGTCACCTGTCACGCAACTCTGTCAAGGACAGATGATTTTGCAAGTGGGACAGCGCACACCCCTGACACATTCTGGGTTCAAACAATCTCAATGTGACACAAATTGATGCTTGAAAAAAGCTCACAGCCACGGGTTGCTAAATGGTGTTATGCACCTGCTCTTCTCTAATTAGCAGCAAAATGTCCATTAAAATTCAAGCAGCGTGGCCAAATCAGGGGTTGAGGTCAGGATTTTAAGGCCTTTTGAAATGGCCAACTTCCTGCTCATTTTAAAGTCAGCATGGCTGAAATAAGGGTGGCACCCTATTTCCCAGCCTATGCAAGCGACTGTCCCAGCTGCCTCTTCTCAAACAATCCGGGCAGAACTGGATTATTTACAAGCGACTTTGGCCACCAGTCTGGCCACCCCACCTCTGCTGTGAAAACAAACTGCAGTGCTCACCTCTTCACTTGGGAGCAGGTTGTCATCCAGCTTGAACGCTGTGCCAACACGTCTCCTGACCTGGGGAGGTTCCTCTCCAGCGCTCAGAGGATACTCCTTAGGCATCTTGCCTGTCAGCTCCTGGGGAACAGAGAGCGCTCCACGTGAAGGTCTGGAGGAAGAGAATAGCTCTTGCCCACCCTAACCCCAGCGTAAGGTGCAGTTCTCACCGCCTCTCGCAGGCAGATTTTCTTCAGTTCCTCAACCTTCTGAAGTAGTTTTTCCTGAAGGAGTTTCTCTTTCTTCTTTAGTTCCATAATTTTCTCCTTCTTTTGTTCTTCACTGACCTCTGAATCCTGAGACCCTGAAAAATACACTCTCTGTATCAGAGGATTTCCAGGCAACAGCCTTTTTTTTTCTGGTCAGGTAAGTGGAGGTCTCCCCAAAGCAATTCAACCCAGCAAAACAACACATTATTCCAAGTGCAACGTCCAGCTCTTGTGTCATCCAGCAAGCAGGCTTTTAGGAAATCCACATTTTTTCAAACCCCTAACGTATATACATGCATGACAAGTCCCAAGCATACACCCTGAAAACCCGCCACCCAGAATATAGATATCCCTGATGCATTGATCTATGATAAACTTGATACTTTAGCTTTGACTTTGCATTCAAGCCAGAGGGAGGCTCCTCACTTGGGCTTCACCTCAAGACACATATGTGGGGCAGACAAGCTTTTACCTTCCCACTTTTCTCGTCCTCTGCAGTCAAAGGAAAGATTTAAAGTCCACTCCAGATCTGAGCTTTATTTTGAAGCATTTATCTTTGCTCATTTTCAAGGAAGCTCGAGGCAATTTAACTCCTAGTACAGGTGCTTAAAGCTAGCCTGCATCAAATTTCCCTTGGACTTAGATGAGACTGATATCAAATTCCTCATGGACCAACAGTATATGGGTGCTTATCCATCTAGAATATTTTTATTTCCTTATTTAGTTATGGGTGGGAACAGCAGATTATACCACTGATGTTACTGTTTCAGATCCATAACTAATACATGCATTCACATGTGTCACTACTGATGGTCAGTGAGCCCGACTTTCCCTTCTAACATACCCAAGCCCCACTGTACTTCATTACCTTGCATTTACACAAAGTATTACCTGATGAGATCAAACTGCCATTGCTGGCCATAATAAGCTGGTTCTTTGCCTCCAAAGTCCCTAGCTTTGAAACTTTTGGTGTTCCCATCTCTGTCAGATCCATGGCGATATCATCCAGACTTCTGGCTGAAGGAATTTTTGCCTGAAGGAGTTAAAAAAAAAAAAAAACCAGCCTCACTGAGTTACCTTTAATTAACTTCAGAACACAGGGTCAGAGAAGACAACGTTTCACACCTCATCTACCACAAAATTAAGGGCTAAAGCAACAGGATCTCACAGGAGGTCGTGCTGCACAGGGCTGTGCAGGCATTCCTCTCCCCCTCTGCCCCCAAAGCCTGAGCCACCTCCCAAATTAAAATCTCTCTGCTGTTTGCACCACGTTCTAAATGAATGTGAGAAGGAAACAAAAGAAAAAGCAGATTAAACAGTGAGACCTGGGAATTCCCTCTTCTGCGATTACCCCTCCGTAACCTTTAATTGCAGCTAAGCTAAAATACTAACACACTGTCACTAACAGACTGCTCCAAAAGCTGACAAAAACAATTCGTACTTTTTTCTCTGAAGAGTAGTTCATCTGTGGAAAAACATACACTGAAGGATATACAGGAAAGGTGTTGAAACTTATGCCCACAGTAAAATGCCTTATAACTTACTTTGCTTTGCTTTCTGTCCAAGTAAAACTGGTGCTGACTGATTGCCATCACCCAGATGGACTTGATCAGGGAAGTGTTTGCATACCAGGTTTGCACTACCAGCCCACTCTGACCAAAGGTCCTTCTTGACACTGAAATTCTGAGATGAAAAGAAATGGAATTCAGAAGAGGTCTTTGAGGTTTAAAGAAGTCATGTCCGGGTCCTGCAGCCATGTTCCCGGGTCTCCTGCTGCACAGGCACTAAATTACAGTGGCCTCTCAGGGAAGGGTTTTGTAAAGTGAGCAAATCTGACCGTGACAAACGGTCCTCCCTCTGCTCCAAGAACTCTCTTGCTGGACATGACAGGCAATTTGAGAGAAGGACACCCAGAGCTGTAGCACATCAACAGTTGCTCCAGATTGGTCACTATAGCTGTGACCTTCCTTCTGCCACATCACAGCACTACTTGTCCATCACCCACAGCTTGGATCCAGCCCCAGCTGCCCCGCCAAAGGCAGGATCAGGCTCAGTGTCACAAAGCCCGGAGTAAACTCAGGTCTGTGTCAAACTCAGACACCTCCCATCCCCATCCATCAACTGAAACCCGAGGCTGGGTAAAGATTCATCCCGCTGCTACAACTGCCTTACCTGCGGGGATCGTGTACTTCCACAGCAAATTTCTTTTCACGGAAATAGAGATTTTCCAGCTGTTTCCATTGAAATAGCTACAAGAATGAAGAGAGAGAAACCGAACACTGTCACTCCACGAATCACCACCAGTCTTCTCCCCGCAAAGTTATACAATTTTAGCAAATTACAACTCCTGTGTATATTCAGCTATGGTATGGACTCAGCTCTAACAACATTCATAACATCAATTAAAATAAGCACATAAATATAAATATATAGGATGCCCCTCAAGTAATTTCACACTCTTACATACAACGCATTGCATCTGTTTCCATCAATAGCACATTTAATTTTACTGGTAGAGATTCACAGAGACCTTGGGAGGGCAGCTGAAGTCTTTTTCTCTCTAATTAAATGCAAAAATCTGTATACAAAGTAATTGTATAGACACCTCTGGTCTCTTCCCTTAGTCAGAACATCCCCAGGGAACAGCAGCAGCTTGGGGAAAACCAAGACCTTTCTTTTCTGAAGACACTGCCTGAGAGATTCAGCATGACATTTTGGAGCAGGGGTAGAACACATACAGAGCAAGAGCAGCTACAGGAGGAAGCCACGCCACAACACATACAACTGTAAGGAAACCACAGACTTCCTGCAAAGTGCCAGCTGGGAGAAGAGATCAAAGTCAACCAGGGCTTGGCAGCTGCACCCGTGGGATCAGAATTTCATACGAATCCACTCTCCCTTTGCACCAGTGTTAGCCCCTCTGGAGATGATCCATCAGGGGTTGCATCTTCTCAGCCCAGCTTTGGCTGAGCTGTTCCCCTGCACCTCGGTGCAGGTTTCTGTAGCACCACCTCCTGCCCCCTCTCCAGCAGGGCCAAGGTGCGTGGGGACACATGGAGACCCATATGGCTGTCCCCAGGACAGTCACCTGAAGATGACGGTGCGCAACAGCACACACTGTAGTTCACAGCCGGCTGCTTCCCAGAGCTAGAGCCCACCGGCTCTTCAGCTTTCTTAGCACAAATCCAAAACACTGCCTCTTACTAGCTAGTATGAAGAAGGTTAACTCTGTCTCAGCTGAAACCAGGACAGAGGTACTTGAGGAACTTCCACCCAGGCAGGGCCAGAGTGAAGTGGGAGAGATCAGCTGGCAGCATCAGCAATTCAGCCGAGGCACCCGGGGCACTGGAGACGCACTCCTTCCTGACAGGAGTTTTTCAAAAGCCCCAAGGCTGCAGCCACCACTCCAGAAGTCCCCAGCACGGGTGACATTCTCACTGACCTCTGCCAAGACCCAACACACTGCGCTCCAACTATGGAAGAACTTAAAGTTTTGTAAAAAGTTACGTATTACCGCACACTTCATTTGAAACATTCTTAACACAGATAGTAAATGAAATGTAACCCGGTGCATGTGTTCGTGGGGAAAACTCCAGCTCTTTCAGCAACCTTTCCCTCTGTTTAGTTAAAGCTTTCCTGTCTAGTACTATGATTTATTATTAGATCCTGCTTTACGAAAAATGCAGCAAGGGGAAATGTCATTTACTAGAACTAATTAGTCATTTTCTACAAGATTGTGGAAGTTTTACTCTGCTGCTTATCTTTGTATTAAAGGCACCCTGTCCAGCCACATTTACTTTTCAGAAGTGCCCTCTTTTAAATAAATACATTTTTAAAAACTAAAACAGCTCATGCAGTATGTCAGGACACTGAGCAGCAGCACCCATGGGTGCTCCAGCACACATCCACCCCCAGCGCGACCCCGGCAGCTCGCCTGCCTCCCTCCCCGCACTCACCTCCCGGCACCACCGGCCCCTTCTCCCCGGCACCCCTGGCCCCTCCGGCGACTGTCAAGGGTGACAGGGGGGCCCGCCGTGCCGCCCCGTGTCGGTGCCGCTCGGCTCTCGCCAGCTTCGCCTCCCACTGCTGACACACGCCTGACATCACCACCAGCGACGCCTCCCGACCCACCCTTCCCTCCGATAAAGGGAAAAACGAACCCCAGAGAGAACAGGAGAGGGTTGTACCGAGGGGCTGCACCCCACAGAGCCCCTCAAGGCCTTGAGGGGGCCTGAGGCAGGAGCAGGTGAGGTGAGGGGGCTGCAGCCAGCCCCCCGCAGCGGCCCAGTCCCGGCCCCGCCGGCCTTGACTCACGCCCGAGAGGCAACAGGTTGGACCAGAAGCATCGGGCCGCGTTCCCGCGCTCCCACGCTCGTAAAAACCATGGGCGTGCTTCAAACATGACCTCTGGAAAAAAACCTGCCCTGCTGCCTCTTATCGGTTGTGGGCTCCCTGCCCCCCCTCATCACTTCCTCTGGGTTTTTCCCCTCCGGACACGCTCTGCATTCCCGAGGGCTGCGGGAGAAGGGGTCAGCTGTCCCAGGGGCAGCGGGGTGAAGAGGGTCACATTTGGCATGGGACAAAATGCAGCTGTCCCACTACCTTGAGCCACCTCCTGCCCAGGCCGGGGGACACACCAGCACTCCAAGGGGCTGCAGGGACCCTTCTGCCCGAGCAAATCAGCCCTGAGTGAGATGCATCCCTGATCTGTGGTGCCAAGAACAAAAAAACAAACCACCACAACCCCAAACAACATACCAAAAAAATAAAGCCTTTGCATTTGTAAGAAAACCTGCGTGGAACTGCCTCAGGATGTGGGCAGAGCTTTGCCCCATTTCCTCCCCACCCTGTGAGACCTGTCCCATCCCAAAAAGGAGCTGACGAGAGCCTGAAACATCTGCAGCCAGGTACATTCAGCACAAAGACATCTGCCTCCTTCCCAGAGACACGCAGGACTGGGACAACTCCGCTGCAGAAGAGATGGGGAAGCAGAATTTGAAATTCTGCACACAGGACACATTTTTGCTCTTATGGACTAAAAAGCACCCTGTCCTTAATCTATCTCACTTAAGAACGATACAAGCTCTTAGCAATCAACTCCTCTGACAAAATCCCGCAGGCAGGTCCCAAAAAAAAGACCAATGATTTTTATGTGTAGCTTCAGAATAAGCTGTGGGCTAATAATATTTATATAGGTGCACTTAGAAATAATAATGAATGGATGTATTAATGAGTTTCTGCCTAGCACGTCTGGATTCATGAAGACAACAGGAGAAAAAGGCCTCAATACAAACGAGGGCAAAAAAAAAAAAGTAATACAGAATAAACCAGAGTAAACCAAATGCAATTCTATAGACTCCTTCAAATATTTTTTCCTAAATTGTGGTCAAGAGGCTGTACTCAGGAAACTGTCACTGCACTAGAGTTTTCCTGCTCCTTTCAGATACACCCTAACTGTATAGACATGCTTCTAAATCATTCCTAATTTCCATCTTACCTAAATTACATGCATATTAAAAGACAAAACAGTTGTAAAAAAAAAAAATCTGGAAATCTGAAACTGGTTTTTGAGGGCTGGAAGAACAATTAGGAATAATTAAAATGTTTTTGTGGAAGTTTTGCAATGTAGGTATGTTCCCTTTAAGCATATGATTAGGTCCACCTGAGTTAATGAATGTTTTCTTAATAGCCTTCCCATCCATTTAGATTGTCAGATCCTTAAAGGCTTCTGAAAAAAACCCACTGAGTATAGCAGGGGCTGCCTGTCCCACTCTACAAGCAGAATTTGGCCTAGTCAAGGTTTGTTTTCCGGGTCTTTCTGGAACAGGCAAAGGTGCAAAGCATCCCAATCACACCTCATTCATCAGGCACCTCTGTGCACCAGCCAGACTTCCACCACGCAGATGCTGCTTCTGCCAGCCCAGGAGTTTAAGCTTCCCGCATTTCTACGGGATTCTCTTCAATACACTGCAGAAATATCGAACAAAAAGGTATCACCTCCTAACCCTCTTTCCCATACAAAAAGAGCTGTAATTGTAGTCTAGTGAGAAACAAAGCAGACACAGACTCCTTAAGTAGTGAGACACCTTAACAAAAGCAGCTGCTGGTTTTTCACCTGGTAGATCTTGCACCCAGTTTTGAATAAAATGCAAGTTTGTCCGGGCCCAACAGCAGGAGCTCGCTGGCTCAGAAAAACGGCCCCATCAGGATAACAGGCAGGAGCTGGCAGAGCCCTCACCTTGAGAAAGGTGCAACAGAGTTTCTCAGGAGCCCCTTGCTTAATATTCAAATATTCACATCAGCCTGATACATTTTGTTTAAAAAAGTTTTTTGGTTTTGTTTTTATTGTTTTTGGGGTTTTTTTTGGTGCAAGAGGGTGAAAAATCTGGGGTGGAGCTGGCTGGAGGGGTTGAGAGACCAAGCACTGCTACAGAGCTGCAGCACCAGCCCCGGGCACAGCACGTGCCAGGGCTCAACCTGGGATGTTTCCAAGGCTGACAGCAAATTTTGACCAAGAGCTACATCACCTGTATCTTGATTTTCAACCCAAGGGATCGTTAGGTAAGGTCAGCACTGAAGTGCTGCAGCATTTGCAGCAGCCTTTCCCTCGGGGAAGCACTTTCAAAGCACCTCCTGGTACATGCGGTGCCTCTAAGGATATTCGGCAACCAGCATCCCAGGAACAGGCTGGGAACAGCAATCTCCAGACAAATCTGGCAATTCAAACCAAGGAAACGTAAAATATTTGTGCCTGTAGGAATGCACCCCACCCCTGTGAAGGAAATTACCACCCTGCCAGCAAGGCTGGAAGAAAGGCTGCGTTTCAGCCCCTCCGCTGCAGTTTGCTCTCTGGCACGCTACCTTCAACTGAAATCGTTTTGTTTCAAATTGCTGTGCCTGGCCATGGAGGGAGGCATTTGAGGAGATGGCAAGAGAGCCAAACTTCCCCACCTGCAGCAACTTCTGAGAGGAGGAGGCAGACGGCTCCCACCTGTGCCAGCATAAATTGGCAGAGCTCACCTGGAAGCATCCTTCATCTTTTACATATTAAAGCCCTGTAAAACCCTCTTCAATCACTTTTTTTTTTTTAATAATACATTATGAGCCATCCTTGCCTGGCACCAAATTGTCACAAATAGGTGTGTGTTTTGAGGCAGGTCATCCTCAAGCAACTTTCTGCACATCTGGAAGGAAATAGATTTCAGAGCAGTCTCGTAACAGCTCTGTGTTTATTTTAAATAATTATGCAAGCTTAGTATCTTGTATCTAAATCAATGGCTTCTACTTGGTGAGAAATAAACACTGTAAAAGAAATCTCTGCCTAATTAGATCCGCCTGCTGAGAAGCCTATATGAATGCTGTTGTGTTCTGAAAACTCAGCAAAGCAGGACAGCAAATTTACTTCAAGTTAATGTTCTGCAAGGGAAAACTTTCAGCACCAGCTCTTAGTATACGTCGAATTAAAATAAAAATATCATCAATATTGCCCATTTCAAAACTAGTATACTCTTAATAAAAACACTTCGGAGAACATAATGTATCCAAGACAAGCAGCATTAGAATTTAAATTCTTGTAGATTTGAAACAACACAATAGCAAGATTAGGTCTGCTCTTCAGACATTACAGTTCATTTATCACCAGGGAGTCGCCCACAGAAACACAATGAAGTGGGAGAACAAGTCAAAAAGCCAGCAAGCTGCCTTCTCAAATTCCTGTCCCTCCAGGGATCACCAGGTATTGTCTGAAGGCAGAATAAACTCAACTCCTACCCTAATACACGCTCCATAAACAAGACAATGCATTGTTTATCTCACCAGTGAGAAGAACAGCGGTAGAGATAAAAGGAAGACCTATTCTGTTTTGAAATGGCATATGAAGTCCTGGGACCTGTTTTATGCTTTTCCTAATTGATTCAGAGGAGACTGGGGATGGGATCTTGGATGCCACCCCATAGCAAGCAGGAGGCTTCTCTCAGTATTAACTGCAGCTGAGGAGAGAATATGTTTGCAAAGCAGCAGGACTGCTGAGTTAATCCCAGGTCTGAGCTGAAATCTGAAGAAGGGTTGGCAAATCCAGAGTTTTTATGCCCTGTGAGACCTCAGGATTGCAATCAGCTGAGCCCAGTGTAACCCCCAGCCAGTGTGGAGCCACTGGTTTTATCTACGAAGAAAAAGAATTTTCATAAATGACACAAAAAGTAACTCTCCATTTTCAGTCTATTGCAGCGCTGGAGCATGGTGCTCCCCTTGCCTCCCATCAGCTGGCAGTCCCAAGTGAGGGGTAAAACATGGGCTCGCTTTGCTAGAAACCGCTTCCCAAAACCATACAAGCTTGCAGGAGTGACTTAACAGTAACAGAACTGCTTTCCCCAAAACATCTCAGGTCAACCAGCAAAATATTAATAGCCAGACCCAAGCCTCCCCAGCCAGCTTTACAACCGACAGGCGCGTCAGGTTCTCCTGGTCCAGCCCCGAGTTACACACCATCCTCTCCAACACCACACGTTCCCCTCATGGATGACTGACATTATCATGCACAAGCGTTGGCAAGGCTGGGTGATACGGATCTGGAGATTGCTTCATGCAGGTCTGTCATGCAAGTTGTTTCCTGTGAAGAGTTCTCAGCCTTGGACTTCATGCAACAGTGTTGATCCAACAACAAACTCTTGGGATAACCACTGTGCTCCAAGGCTCATATTTAGATCTCTTTGCCTAAAGACCTACTTCGATCAAGCCAAAAGATTTTGCTTTTTGAGGAGGATGGTTATATTTCTTGGGATTTAGTTGACACTGCATTAATGGGTGCAGTTGATTTTATATATATGATTTTTTAATTATTATTATTAAAAAATGTTCTAAAGATGGACTTGGCTCTTGCCAGATGCCATGATGAGCGCACTAAAGAAATGCAGCTATGTCTCACAGCAGCCATGAGCGTTGCAGAAAAGACACAGGGAGCAGAATCAAACCTCCTGGCATGAATTCACCTTGAGCACAGGCACCAATTGCCATTCAAAGCCTCCCCACCTGAAACTCAGCAGCTTTCCCACCGCACTGGTATCAGAGAGGTTTGCACACCCAGAGATCACTTGTACCTTTAAACTTAGGAAAGTTCAGCTTGCTCTTCATTATACTTGGACTCAGCCTTTCCCTTTTATCGAGTTAATCAGCTGCATGTATATTTAAACATCACTAACTGGAGAAGTGGAGCACAATAAGGATGCTCTTTCCCAGATGGCTAGGGATAAACACAAAAGCACTTCTGATCCCCAGTATAAACAGCAGGATAACACCAGCACATGGCAGTTCTGAGTTTGGCTCCACCCCAAAAAGCAAAGCAAGAAAATTCTGCTAAATCCAGCAAAATTAGCACCTCTGCTCCAAAAGACAGGCATTGTTTACATGCCTGCTCCCCTCTTGCCTGCTGCTTTGGAAAGGACTGTGCTTGCCGACTCCTTGGAGATTCAGGCAAGCTATACAGACTCCTCTATCTGAAATATATTTTGAAACATATGAACAAACAACAATACCGGTTAAGAGGAAACTTCTGCCTGCCACGGAGGCAGCAGCAAGGCTATAGCTACACTGATATAAAACAGCAGGATCTCAACATTTTAACTCCAAAACCAAGTCTGGACGTGGGTGCCTCTCTAGACCCAGCATCTGCTCATCTGCTCCCCTGCCCCCCCACCATCAGCACCAGACACAAATCCACAAGGATGCTACAGCCATATCCACCTCCACTTTTTCAATCAGCTTACTGGCATTAAACTTTCTCTCTGCATTTAGGCTCGCCTCTCCCACCTTCTCTTCTAATCTCCATCCTCTGTGGTATAATTATAATTACAGTAAAGCAGACAACTATTATCCTTTCCATTGTAACACTTCTACTGCAGAGATGACCTTTGGTTTTTATTTTATTTTCTTTAAACACAACTCCTGCTGCGTTCAAAGGCAACATGTTGCAACGAACTGTAGCAGGGTGTAACTTGGTATCTGGGCCCTGTTGACCTTAAAAACTTTTCTTAATCTGCCTGGTTGATGTTGTAAACTGAAATCCCACAAGCATAAAAACTACTTGGCAAAGCAATGCTTCTAGCTAGGCACGCTGCATTTTCCTAGAGAGCATTGCTGGTCACAGCTGGACATTTTGGCTAGAGAATGATCTGTTTGACCTGACTGGAAAGCAAACCTCATAGATGTTGCCTAAAAACAGGGAAGTGCTCAAGAGCAAGACAAGCTCCTTGATACTCTCCTTTGATGCTCAATGGCTGCAGTAACACTGACTTGATTTTCTAGGGTTCGTCTTGCGTCACTGTCAGGCATGGTAAGAAAGATATGGGGCTAAACTAAGTGCTTTACTAAACAAAGCAAAGGAAGGACTTAGGAGTTCAACCCTGGACACACAGGTATATAAATATACTGAAAGAAACCAAGTCATAGCCTGCTCTGGAAACAGCAAAGATCAAGCTGCGAGCTTGAAGGGGAATTACTCTTAGAAAAAAAAAAAAAAAAAAAAGCTTTGTTAAGCTGTGTTTTTTGGCACAAATACGCTAAACAATATCATTTTGCAAATGTAAAATTCCCTGGCAGGAAGCATACACTTCATGTGAACTCCTGCCCAGATCGTTCCTGGGGAAGCAGAACAGCAGAACCCCAGGTCTCCATCTCCTCACAGCTTAGATGTTCCAGTGAAGACATGACCAGAAAGAAACCACACACCTCTGACCCAACAGCGTGGCCCCTGCACGTGCAGTTCTGGCTCTACCCCCCAAGCCAAGCGGGTTAAATAACTCTTCAAAGACCATCAGGGCTCAGTCCTGTCGCAGGGAGACGTACACGGCAACGGGACTGGGCGAGCTCCCAACACACCATGTGCTTGGGCTGCATGATAGATTTCCAAGGCTGGCAGAAGACCCTGTCAGGGCTGGCTGCTGGGGGCTCTGAGGGAGCCAGCAGTGTGATACAGGCCCCTCCGCCCTGTTCAAACAGCATGGGAGGTTGTTGGCAGAGTTTGCTCTGCAGGGAGACGCGCTGGGGAGCGGGGGATGGAAAAAAGAGAACAACCTCCAGTATTTGGCATTTACTCTCAATCCCCCTTACAATTTGTTACTTCATGAAAACATACAGTTGCCTAAACAGGCCTGCAGTATCACACAGTTCCCTTCATATTTCACGGATATCAGTGGAACCTTTTGTCACTGCACACACAAAAACCACCTGTGAAAGCCAACTGAAAACACTGCTTGAGTACAAGGCCTTTAGTTCAGGACTTCCAGAAACCCAATTGCTTCACACTTCTGGAGTTATCTCTCGAGGCTGCCAAAATTCCTGACAGTCCCAAGACCACCAAACTCAAGACGACGCACGAGCCAAAGCTCCTAAAGGGACTTTCCACTATTTATGTGAGAGGGAGAGTTTTATTGCCCCGGTGCCAGCAGTATTCTCCTGCCTCCAACTCTTGGTCTTTTGCTCTGTAGTCTAATAAGCAACAGCTCAAAAAAGTGTATTCTGACATGCACCATCCCCCTACCTCCCCTCAGGAAAAAATCAAAACCCAAAAAACTTACTTTTCTGGGCTTAATTTTGTCTTGTAAGTCGTACTGGCCTATTCCTTTGTAACTTATTCCAAGCCACCACGGGATTCCTTGTTTATCCTGAAAAAATGGATGTCTGTGTGAACAAAGAGCTACTTAAGAATTAAGCAGTTCCAAGATTAGAACCCATTTCATTCCATGACAAGTATGAGTAGGTACGGAACAAGGACACTTTTTGAAACAAATCAATGTGAAGTGGATTGCTGGGGTGAATGTCGAAACTTTCTCCGCCTGCAAGAAACTATGTGGTGGTTGTGCAAAGTGGACGAAAAAGCAACAGTGCTGCTGAAACAACACGGTGTCACTCATTGCAGGAGTGGCTGTGAGGGGGAAAGGATATTGGGCAAAAAGAAAAAAAAAAAAGCAGCCAATGACTGCATCCACTAAATTCAGGCATGGACAGCCACAGAGGGAGAGAACAGCACAAAACTTCAGCTTCTTGGGTACCACAGTCATGGCCATGACTCCAAGTTAAGGAGACATCATCTCAGCTGAGCTCTTCTGCACAAAACACTTTGGCCCAGGCTCTGCTCTACAAATGGGAATAAATGGTGTATTTCCATCACTCTCCAAAAATATTTCTCAGCATTTCCCCACTCCAAGTACACACCCATTAATCACCTGCCTTTTAGAAGCAGTCTCTTCTACATTGCAAATTTTTTTTTCTAATCTTGATTAGAAATGTCTCTGAGGAAACTATTAACTGCTTCAGATCTCCAGTTTAATTAAGCAGACATGAATTTGACTCCTGGTAGGATTACAGAAGGTTTTACAAAGATTCCTTTCTGTCTTCTGTAACACATAATGCTTTGCTGCTCTCTGGAAACTATTTTAAGGAATATTGAAGGGGGAAAAATTATAGAGGTTGAAAAATAGGGGGGGTTAATTCTGACAGAAGAGTACTGAATCAGACTACTCCTATCAGAATGCAATCCCATGTAACAAGCTCAGCAATCACATTATCTATGGGCATTCACTAACCTTTACTCCATAGTAATGAACTCCATATGTTGGCAAAGCTTCTACCACTTTCATGTACCTGTAGACAGATTTATAGCATATCAGATGATTTTCTCTGGAGAAAATAATATCTATTAACATTTTTTTTTTCACACATACATTCAAGACATGTAATTTATCATTTGCATATTTTGTAGGTCTTAATAACTGAAGGCCCATGTTTTCCAAAAAAACCTTATCATCCTAGCCCAGGGAAAGACATATTTTGGCCCAGCTACAGAAAATGGAAAATGTTTAATACAACAAAACATTCTATCTCTTATCAGAAGGTCGGAGAACTGAAAGTAAAAATTCTGAACTGAACAAATGAGCCTTTTGGGAAATGTTGGTGGTTAAGACCTGCCTATAATTATTCCATCATGGTGCTCTGGTTACAACGGATAGGCTCCAAATGAAAGTGTTTGTGCAGTTGTATGACTGTTTCATGAGGCAATTCAGACAACCACTGAAGAGGTATTTTTTTCCCCTGTTCCTATTGAAAGAAGCCCCTGAATTATTGAGACAGAGTTACAGGCATTGAGGTACGTGAGAAAAACTACAAGTTGTCTACATCATGTAACCATGGCAATCAGCTCAAACTTCTCAGTTTGTAACACATCCCACTGCATTTGCCTGTAGGAACTACAGTAATATTAATGGTAAATTAAAAATAAAATTCCACAGGCTCTATATGCATTTTGGAAGAACTTGTTCTTTTGAAAGCCAAATTCTGAACATTTCAACAAACATGCATTTGGGGTTTTTTTTACAGGACTTAAGGTAATACTTGTTCTTAAGTGGTGGGAAAACTAATTGATAGCAAGCAGGGTATGGAGAAGAGTCTTCCAATAAAGTAAGGTCTAAATAATTTCTTTTATATTTGAGGTATCTGAATGAGGGCACACAACCTTAATTGGAAGCCTGTAAAATCTGGAACTTCAAATAATTTAACTTTGATATATAACTGAATAAAAAAGAATCTGACAGATACAAATAGTAAAGTCTGCAAGCAATAATGATCAAACTACCCTGCATTGCCGCTTCTCAACAAAAAAGAATAAAAAAAAAGTAAAAATATCTTCTTCACAAATTAACAAGTGTTATACTCACTGAACAATGGCTTGTCCTCTGGTCAGACCTTTAATTTGTGTATAATGCTCAATTACTCTGTCCTCACTGCAAAACAAGCACAAAACCCAATTTAGAGGCTCAGTGACTTTTTTCATGTGTGACGGCATCTGCCGAAATTCAGACGCCTGCTCAGCATGCAGACAAGTGTCCCTCTGTACGGTTCTCGCTCTAGTTTACATTCTGTTTCTTACTGATTTCTTTCCCACCCTTCATTAAGCAGCGTGGAGCTGCCTAGCTGATCCCCACTATTGCACACTGCGTTCCAGACTAATTAACGAATCGTTTGGGATCAGCCTGCTCTGCTGCAGATGCTGCTGCAGAATAATGGCACTAATTGTGTATGATTTCCACTTTTCTAAAGGACCAAAAATTCAAAAGACGGTTAATTTTCCATACGTAAGACAGAAGAAGTTAAACCAGAAATGTTTTCATTCCAGTGTATTTTTCCCCTGACATTTCATAGGTTAAAAAAAAAACCCCAGATTTGTCAAGTAATAACCTTTTTGTATTTTTCCTTTTATATACTTCAACATTTTGTTTTAGGAGAATGAAAAATAAAATATGCATTTATGTGCTTTCTTTGAAAGCAAACAAAAACACAGCAGTACTCATTCCGAAAAAAAAAAAAGCAAGTACTGGTATACTTGAAAATCATCAGGTACACACAAAAAAACCCAAAACAAATGAGGGACTCAAACTTGCATAAAGGGCATAAACTTCAAGGAAACAGTGTCGTTGATTCACCCCAAATGCCATGTTCCGTTACAGCAGATTCAAGCCACAAAACCGGACCTGCCTGTTTCCAGCTTATTTTCCCCCCATGTCCTGCTGATGAGAGCAGCTGGGTGGGCACTGGGCAGTCTGGCCCCCCCCCCTCCAGCGGCTCTCCTGCCTGACAGTTGAAGAGCAAGGTGCTCTCTGCAAAGCCAGCCTTGGCTGGAGATCAGAGCTCAGCTCTTTCTAATGCATGGTCCCCACATCATCTGATCCAGCAGTTTTTGATCCAGCAATTTAATTAGAGTGAACTTTCAATGAGGGATTTGCATTGGGTCTCATGTAATTTATAACCTTCTAAAAACTGGAAATCAATTAACTCCCAGTCCTATATCACACAGGCTGAAAACTTTTCAAAAGAGTTTGCAAAACTGTTTAAAGGTGATCTTGTTATTACCATTCATAGCAATGATTTACATTTTAAATTAAATAGCTCACCAGTAAGCAAGTGATGGATGCTCCTGCAGTGTCTTGGTAGGAAAGACAGGCAGCGTCTTCAAGTCTTTTCTAGTGTTTTCATCACTAAAAAGCAAAAATGGCACAGAGTCATTGCTAATGAATCATGGATGCAACCACTGGTTTCAGTGGAAGGAAGGGGCTGTATTTGCTACCCAAGAATATAGTGCACAGCCCCGCATCAGGCTGTCACAGCAACGTAACTCTATAGGTCCTCTCACATGACAGTGATGTGTGTGCTGTCATGCAGACTCATATTGTAACTCATTATACAGACACGTGATTCTCAGGCCACTGTGGCGCGAGCACCCTATCAATATTTACTTTGCACATACTCACTCTGCTTGCCGAGTGCAGAATGAGCCCCGAAACTGCTGCAGAAGGAAAGCCTCTGCCCAAAAGCAAGGTTTGTATTGCTAATTTTTGCTCTATCTTTAGCTAAAATCCTACCTCCAGACAATGTATTTCATGAAGCAGAATGGTCTTTGTCAAATCTCAGAGATTTTTATCTGTTTTAAAACAATGGGTTTCAGTTCATATACTTTAAAATATTTTTGCTTTTAAGAGTTTTCCTGGACTGCTCATTCTACAGAAATCACAAATATTTTGGACTCCAGGCCCAGTCTGGAACGAAATAAAGAGGGCTGAAGTACGTGAATACAATTTGTCACAAAAAACCCCAGCAGAATATTTAAAAACCTACTTAGAGGCAGTCAAATGGTTAATATTTTCTCCCTATACGCTCCATTAATTAATCAGCTGAAACATGCGCACCTCATTTCTGCAGGATTTCGGAGTGCCTTTGCAGCAGCACCAACAAGCATGAACACGACTTTTCTATGTAAGGAATGCATCAGCCACATCCATCAGCATCTGCCTCGACCTCTGCATCCAGGCTTTCCTTGAAGGTGTTTTTCTGCTCCCAACCTCTGTCTTCATCAGATCAAAATCAGCAGAGTGGACCAGAGCACAGAAATCCGCACCACCAATCAAACTCTACAGACAGAGGAGGCACCAAACCCCTACCACGTTTCCATCTTACATGGCAGATGTCACATGGAAGGCGCAATAAATTTAAAGCTTTTTGTTCCTTGCCAAGCACGGGCTAATCGCTCTGCAAGCTTCTTCCCCAGCCCTGACAATGCACCTCAACCCTGCCTAAGAGGGACCACCTCTGGGGATGGTGAAACAATTCAATCAACAGCTTATTTATTCTTCAGTGTCTTTGATGAAGTTGCCAAGAAGGGGCTCAATTAGCACCGAGGAGCTGGTTGCTGAGCTTTGCCAGGCCGGCACTCTTCTGCCAGGAATATGCACTTTTCTTTACAAGCTGGCCAGCACCCAAGTGCCACAAATGGGGACATCTGGGTAGAAAATCAGGATCTCTCCTCCCAATGCTCAAACACAGCCAATGCTCACAAAAGCTGAAGGGGTTGTATTCAACCCTCAAAAGCCCATTTTGATGGGATCAAAAGGCTGCAGGACATCTCAGCTTGCAGCAAAAGGGTAGATTACCAGGGTTTTGTAGGGATGCATGAAAATACAGACAGAGCACACCCTCCTGAGGCCTCGTAAACTAGAGAGAAAAATAAACAAACTCCAAACCAAAAGACCAAGCCCTGAGCAATCTGGCTTCATCTCACAGTCAGCTCCTCTCAGTGCAGGAGGTTCGGCCAGACAGCCTCCTGAGGTCCCTTCCAACTTCAATCATAGACTCACAGGATAACTGACTATTCAAATAAAAATTTCCTCCTATTTTTAAGCCTGACTCGTAACTGCAATGGTTGCTGTAGCAGTCGGGGTTGGCAGGGAAATACAGTGAAGATTTTTAAGCCTGACTCGTAACTGCAATGGCTGCTGTAGCAGTCGGGGTTGACAGGGAAATACAGTGAACCAGGAGAGGTTTTGGAAGGAAGCAATAACAAAATAGCTCATTTCTACCAAACAAAAGGGCTGTTCCTCTAAATATAGATTCTCAACCCGCAATATTCATAATCAGAGGTTTAATGGCTGGTCTCTAAACCCCTTTTTAGAAACCTCGTTGCCAGCGAACAAAATGCCCAAGAGCGAGGGCTGAAACAAGAACGAGGCTGATGCCAGGAGGCGAGAGCTGAGCCCCAGCAGAGGCAGACAGGTGGGGGGAGAGGTGACTCCCCAGCTGTCACCACCACAGCCAGGTAGAGGGGTCCCAAGCTCTCCTTCACCAACCACTATGGGCCCAGTAGCTTCCTTGTCACTGAGGCTCTGCAGAAATGCCACAAATCCTGGCAGCTGCATCCTAGCATGCTCTGAAATGCTGTCTTTTGCACAATTCCTGTCCTTCAGTGGGGCTACTCGCCTTGTTGTTTGGTTGCCTGAGCCCCTCACCTCTCAACCTGGTTAAGTAGCTACTTACTTTACCCCCATCAAATGCCAAAACGAGGGTGATAGTTAAGCTGGAGTGATAAGTAGCAGCTCATCCATATGGAAATGTCTGCCACTGAGTTTAAACCGAGCACCAGCCAGCCAGCACACCCACCTGCCTGGTGAGGGCTGTGAGCTGAGAGCTGAGACGTACAGTGACCAAAAGGTTGCAGTCACGTCTGTGCCACGAGGCACAGTATGTCCTTCCAGCACTGACCTAGAATCACGGGCCTGGTGCAGTTTGTTAGCAGGCAGAGTGCACTGAGCTGTGTCTACTTACAGCAGAACTGGACCTTCTCTGTTCTTCTGCCAACCTACAAACCCATCCAACTTCTCCCAAGAGCAGAGAATACACTTCTACACGGCAGACTTGGCCCTTGGGACTTGCCTTCCTGAAGAGACATGTCCTCATACCAGGGGTCAGACACCACATCCCATCCATCCGCAGCTGGAGGGAATCCATGAAAATGGACTTATAATGTCTGAAAGTCTCCGAGAAGCCACATGAGGATTTATTTTCCTGCATAATTGTAAGATAAAGCATGAAACAATCCTAGAAGAATTTGAAAGATCTGGGAGAAACAGGGCACTGCTCCTTGCACATGGGATGCCTTCAAGACAGCACAGGCTGGCACGCCGCAGCCCAGATCTGCTGACTGTGCGCCTGAGGATTAGCTTTCGGGATGATTCACGGCTTCAGGGATAACAAAAGCCTCAAATGGTGTTCCCCTCCTTCCGCAGCAGAGTTCATTATCACTTCATCTGCACCGAGGAGCCCAAGCACGTCTCCCCTTGACCTTCAGGATCACTTTCCCAAGCCCCCGAAGACCCAGCAGTTCCCCAGAGGTGACAACTCCCGATAGCAGGAGCGACGGGTTGAATTATTACCTGTTCCTGTTTGGTTTCACAGCAAACACAAGACGATACAGAAATCACAGGGCAGACAGCCCCGGCTCCAGACTTCCAACCATCTACGCTATCTACCAACCAAACACACCAGTGTTGTATCTGGCACGTCCACGGTTGGTTCTCATCAGGGCAGGAGGAGGACTCAGCTGTCGGGACAGAGAGGCCCACTCGCATTTAATCTGACCTCTGCTGCAGAGGGGGGCTTCTTGACTGGTGGTTCTTGGAAAAATTTCAATACATAAACTTAAACTGCCCAGAGTCAATAGGACTGAACATTTTTTGGCAAAAGGTTTGTTTATTCCCCAGGACAAGAATATAGGAAACACTCATTGAAGTATTTTTCCACTATGGAGAAGAATTAAAGAAAACCAGCAGATAGACTCTTTCCTTTCCATTCTACCCTCTGAGAATTTTCTCTCTTAGATATTGAGCAGAACTTGAATTGATCTGAGTAACACAAATGAAGAACTACATCAGACCTTCCTCACGCTGAACCTCAGCTTGCATTCTTAGTACTGTCCATGTTTAATTTTCTGTCCCAATATGTACAAATATTGGGCAAGATGATGTCCCCATCAGCATGCCCCGCTCCTCTCTGGGGAGATGGAAGGGCAGCAAGTCTCTTAAATAACCAAATGCAATATTTAACCATGTACCATCCTATAAATAAATGGTATAGTACGATAGTATTAACACTACTAACTCTAGCAGCTTCCCAGATGATGTTTCTGTGCAACTTTAGGCATCCTGCTAAAACCCCACCAGAAATCTGGGAAGGAACCAGATTATCGTGGCACACTCTGTCTAAAGTCTATTACTGAAAATTAAGAACAACTTACATATTTATACTCCCAGAAAGTGCATCTTCACAGCTTGTAATTGAGCTCCCTGCTAGGCAAAGATTTACAGAACTGTGCTAATTAGGACCATTTATCAATGGCTACCCAGGCTTTCCCCTGTGCCCACTGTCAAAAACAGCTTATGCCTGTTGTTAATGCAGGTAAGATCTTAGATGCAATAAGATGTGGTTAATGAGATTAGCATAAAATGTGAAGAGCAATAGGCACACAAAGAGCAGTAAAAACAATATATTGGACTAAAACATAAGAGCTTATCAGCCCACATCTTCTCTGTAAATATTAACAACTTGATAAGGATAGGACTTCAGACAACTTTTAATTGACTAAAGCAATGGGAGGTGTGCCTGCCTCTGCTGAATCGCGTTGATAACATTATAAAGCAGGAATTTATCACAGGGGAAAGTACATTGTATAGAGATTTTCCTCTGTTCTCGAAGCCTCCTGACCTCACATAAATACTTGCTCTCCTGTTGCTATGTGATCATTACAATAAGTCAAATCCTGGCTCTTTCTGAATGTCACTACTTTATACACACTATTTCAGGCACACTACAGGTAGAATTTAGTGGCCTTGGTTTTAGAAAATAACAACCAACCTCCCAAGTTAACCTGAAAGGACACCTAAAATCAGCAGACACTTGAGAGAATTGTGTGCGAGATAGAAGGAAACGTGGAGTTTCACAGCTAAAGGACGATACAGTATTACCCCCTGCATTGTGAAGATGCTTCAAAAACTTTTCATTAGGATTTTTCTTCTTATTCTACTGAAGATATTTAAAGCTAGCAAAATACATGCATAGAAAGACCACACAATTACATTACACACTTGAAAGCTGACAGTCTAATTTTTCAGAGGACTGGTCAGGTTACTCAGATGATGTTAGTAAAGGTCCTGTATCTTGAGAATAACCACTGAATTCCTTTGCTATGTGATCACAATCAATGCTCTAAAAGCACAAGAACATCCTGTGTTGCTGCCCACCCTCCAGCCTGGTCATAAAGTAACTTTCTAAAGCGACCAGACTTAGGGTGGCATCACCAAGGTGCTCCCAATTCACAGATGAGAGCTGGCAACACAGACCATGGCACTGTATCTGGGCTGCTACAGCAACAGCTGCCTTTTCTGTGGGTTTGTGTTTTCTTTGAAAATAAATGGAAGGGCAGAGCGTGGCAACCTCGTGCTCCCATGGAGGCTGATCTGCCTTTCAAGGTACCACAAGAAACAGGTGTGAGGAGGAAGCAGCAAGGCAACAGAGGGGGAAAAAAAATAAGCAGGGTTAAAAGTGCAAGAGAGAAAAAGGGGGGAAGGAAGACAGAGCAGGGAAGGTACAGGGAGAGCTGATGCATTTAGCAGCTTTTGAGTATGTCAGAGCAGCAGGATCTTGGCAGCAGGATTTTGAAATGTGCTCTCTGACAAATCCTCTTTTGTGACAAATGCCAGACGTTTCCCCATCACTTCCCAACCTTTCAGTTTATAGTCTGCTGGTACCTTCAAGAAAGTTATTTTTCTATTGAGTGAAAACAAGGATCCGGAAAGGCCACAAACAAGGGGCTCCCATTGGCACAGGACAGCCAGAGACAACCGTTAACCCTTGCGGCCAGCTGGGAGCTGTGCCTGGGGTGGGGCTGCAAAGTCTGCCACTTCAACACCAGATAGGAACTGCCGGCTCAGAAAGGTATTTGAGGAGCATTTCTAAGAGCCTTCCACCCCTGTACATTAAAAAGAACATGATAAGCTGTGCAGACGGCATTTTCACTGCCAGCCTTCTTGTACACCTATGCTGCAGATTCCCACACTGTGCTGCAACAACAGCTTGAGTTTCCCAGCTCAAGAGGAACTCGCACCAAACACAAAGCATGGCTGGGGCTGGGCAACCCTTCCCCATGCTCAGCACAGGCTGACCATAGCCTTGGAGCCCCAGGCCTGACCTCCAGCTCCAGCCCTGCTCCTTCAGGCTAATTTCTCTGCTACCCGACCCCTGCCTGACTCTCTGAAAGACAGCAGCACCTACAGACCTCATGGAGGTTTGGTGACCCTACTTGTTGGCTTTTAGAAGATGTCACCAAGAAAAAAACAACACTTCTCATATCAGCTATGCGCACGCACCTCTTTATCTGAGGACACAGGGACCAGACAAATGAGAACATGAGCTACTCCCAGAGCCACCTTGGCAGACGATGCACCCTTCGTATTTCCACTTTCACAGAATCACAGAATAGTTTGGGTTGTAAGGGACCTTAAAAATCATCAAGTTCCAGGCCCCCTGCCATGGGCAGGGACACCTCCCACTAGCCCAGGTTGCTCAAAGCCTCATCCAGCCTGGCCTTGAACCCCTCCAGGGATGGGGCATCCTCCTTTGCAGACAAGGAGGGGGGTGCCAGCAAAGCAGTTCTCCATGGCTAAAGAAAATCTGTGACCTGAACTTGCCCTAAATTCTCAGTTGCTCTTTTATAGCTCTTGATGTGAAATATGAATATTCTGAAGATAAAACCCTTTGGTCCTTGAACACCACACCTACCATTGGTGATGGCTCACAGTCCCACAGATCTGGTACCTCCACATGTACAGAGCTGCTCAGCCACACCAACAGCACGCACTAGCACCACTGCTCTGTCAGCCCAGATGGGAAGCAGAACGGCTCTGCTTTACCTGGGGATTTACTGCAGAAAAAAATATGACTATTCACAGTTGATATAATGCTTGAAGGATCCCAAACCCTTCCCTGGAACAACAGACTGTTATTTCTAACAGTCACGCTTTCTTCCTGTGCACACAAAAGTCAGCTTAGCCGTATTAGTTGTGGGTTTTTAGCGTGTCTGAGTACAGCAGTGAAGTTTAAAGCTTGTTATCACAGCCTTGCCTGCTGATACAGAGATACATGGAACCACAAGAAAAATAAAGTATCCAAGTAATGATAAAGAACTTGACAAACCTGCAAAAGCAAAAGAGCTGAGGCTGCAAAGCTGTCGTTCCATTTCCTCAAAGTACAAAATACACACCATGCGAAAGACTCCAATCACCATGGGAAGGAAAAGCAAGAGATTTATTTTTGCCTTTTTAAAGTGAGGATGTTGTTCAGAGTGCGAGCCCAAACTCCTGCTCACAGCTGACTTGTGCAAGACTGGAAAAACACTCTGGAAACCTGACAAAGTTTTTCAGATAGTCAACAGAAGGGAGGTGACTACATTATAATGCAAAAGCCATGAAATTTAGTTTTACAACAGGAAAAGGCAATGTGTTTTAATGCTGAACTGGCACTTGAGGGAATTTCTAGGGACAAGGGGGAAAGCATCTTTTACCTAAGGCTGTGCATGCCATGATGGTACTCCAAGCCTAACAGCTACAACAGCAACATGTCTCTGACTTGTCCCCTGCATGGGAGACAACTTTGGGGATGATGAATTTTCTGGCACCATGTTTGCCTTGTCTTTCATCTGCTTTGGATGCAGAGCACATGCAAAAGCCCTCCCTAGGTGGCTTGGTCATACCAGCTGCCTCTCTGAGTCTAAAGTTCCTTAAAGGAAAAAAAGAAAAAGCAAATAAAGGACTGTGGAGGGACACTTCAAGAGGACAAAACACAACCACCCTTTTGCTGCCCTTCATGAAACTGCAGGAACATAATGCATATGAAATAAAAAATGAGTGTTCCTCACCAAACTGCTGTAATTATGTGTAAATATTATAAGTTCCATTGCCATATACAAGTAGTAAACCCCATAAGACCAGATTATTAAATTACTCAAAACATACTTTTTTTTCAACTAAACCTTTTTGCTCATTTCACCCACTGTGTTTACACCTAATTCAGCACAATTAATCTGCTGCATAATAAGCATGCTACACAAATTCCTTAGGAGCTCTTACAGAACCGCCTTAAAATAGGAAATTGAAAAAAAACCCATCAAAATGACATAATTGCAGAGACTATGTATGCTTTGGTCTGCCCTGATTTGTATGAATCTACAAGTAGCACCAGAAGAAAAAAACCCTCTTGCTGTTAAAAGTCTAGCAGAAAATTTGACTCAACTTTTTTTTTTTAATTGCTCCTGGTTTATACAGTGAATTTCCACTTTTTATTGAAAAAAAAAAACACCAGGAGAGACCAATATTTTGGACTCGGAACTGCTGCCGAAGGGCTCTGGGAGATGGAGTTCAGGGGTCTCTGCCCAGCTCCCCTCCACACGCTGCCTTCCCTCAGCTACCTGTTCCCCATGGTATGCTGGGTGCAGGACCCCAAAAATGAACTGCAGCGACTCATCAGGAAAAGTGAGGGACTGGCACACTGCTCAGAAAAGTTCCTGCAGTTTTCAGCCAGCTTTTCTTTGAAGAGGGTAAAAAATTCAATTAAGCAGAGAGCACTTGGGGAAAGTAGATATCCAATACCTGTCAAGTAGAGAAATCATCATATGAAATATATATCAAATATGACTTTCCCTAAACTGGCTTATTTACTATCTCTGTTTACTAGATGTTCCCAAATAAAATGAAATAAATAATCAACCCCCTCAGCAAACAGGGTCTAAGTTAATAAATCTTTGCTCATCTTGTTTCAAATTCTTTCTTGCAAAAGAGCGAGCTCAGGAAAGCACGCAGCGGGGTTTGACCGAGACAGAGTTAATGGTTCACGAGCAAGTGCCTAGCGAGGTATTTAACGAAAAAGTGTGCAGAGCGGCAGCTGAAAGGCAAAACACACAATGACTCACTCCTCAAACAAGGAGCACAGGGAGCAACCCCAGCGCCAGTGCCCAGCACTGATTTACAGCCAGGCAGACACAGCCCACAGGGAGCAGTGGGTCACCTCGGAGAAAGCCTCTGCAAATATCAGTGCATTTAAAAAGCATGCTTGCATGGAAAAGAAAATAAAAAACTAAACCACTGTGTTGCCTATGACAGGCACCAGATGGATGCCTGGAGAGGGAATCCTGGTGATCCACCAGCCCTTGTGTCTCACCCATACAGAAGGAAAGCCTCAGGGGCTGAAAGTGGCACCCAGGCTACACCCAGGTCTTTGGCCTCTGCATGAGAACAGAGCACATGCCCCCTTTGTAACTCATCTCCACTCCTAATGGCTCTGGAAAAGGGCTTCCAGTGAATGGTTCCCAACAGGTCTCCTTCCCCAACAGCGCAGGTGAGGAGGAGCAGGTCTGCAGAGCATCAAGGTTTGTGCTGGGGACACGATACCCATGGTGTGCCCGTTTCAGGGCTTTCTTTAGATCAGCCCTAGCCTGGCCCCATGCCCAAGCACCTGTTAGTGACTGGCACACACAAGGTGGCTCCATTCATGCCACATGGATCCCGCTTGAGCTCTCGGAGACCTCTCCAAGATGCTAACCTGAGAGAGTAGAGTAGGAACAAACTGGGAGATTTGGTCCAAATTTGTGTTTCTGCTCCCGCCACAGCCCTGCATGTGGCCACACCTGGAGTTTTGGTCATATGAACCCAGTAAGATTTCCAAAAACAGGCTGGACCAGCTGCCTCCAACAAATCTCAGGTGTGTCCTGTTTCTGAAGCCACCCTAACCCTGGGGTAAGCTGTACACCCCAGCAGGTGCTTTGCTATCAGACAACCATTAACTTCTTTCAAGGAGCTGTTTTCTAGCACTGCCCACATTATCGTTTCCACATTCTTTTCTACTAAGAGATTCTCCAGTTTGGCAAAATAGTCATCTTCCCAAGCAAATGCTAGCCAAAAATCTAAAAGTGAACACTCTTAATTAGGAGCAAATCGTTAGTACCAGTTTTCTGCACCTAGACCAAGCACTTCATTTTTTCCTCAGTGAAGTTTGTAAATTCGGGAGTTTCTGAACTAATTACTCAATGGCAGCAGCTTGCAGAAGTATCTTCCACACAAACCTTTTCCTTTTACAAACTGTGTTTATCACCCATGTAGCGATAAACCCCGGTGCCTCGCACATGTCAGCTATCAGGAATTCATTATTTTGTCTGTGTTATGTTATACCAGTCCGGAGTTATCTTTGCAGCCCACAGGCCAGAATCAAAATCGAATGCGTCAGCTATTTAAAGAAAATGGAAGCCCTCCTCCAGCAGTTTAATTAACTTTCAGGGAGCATGGCTGGGTTTCAGTCCTGGAAACATTACTGGGGAAAATATGATCCAAGATTATCAGTCAGAAAATAAGCTTTTTCAAAAAAGTTACTTTCCTTATATAGTCCCTGTAGCAAATCTGATTTAATAAATGTTTTTCTAATGCTAGAAGGACAGCATTTAGAACATCTCTGTTATAAACTGTCTCTTTCATCAAGCCACAAAGAAAAATAATACTATATATATTAATATTGTCCAGCATTTTTGAGGGCAGATAGTCTGTAAACTAAATACAGCCAAATAATTTATTTCCCAAGGAGACAAGACTTTATATGTTGCATATTTACAAGACAAATAATTACCAGACTGATCTATTATTTTGCTTGCCTACCAAGACATTAGATTTTTAAAAATTTAAATAAAATTCCTAAAATAAACACAATATGGACTTGTTTCTCACACAAAACCAAACCATGCCAGAAGCTGCAACTTGAACTGAATTCTCTTTAAAACCCTTGCATAAAGTTTAAAAACCAAGATTTTTGTAAAACCAGGCTTGCAGCTTTTTCTGTTTCATTTGCAAATACAAGCGTGGAGGACTGCAATTAACTGATGCAGAGTTTCAAAACTACTATTAGTGACTAATACTTTGCTTGAGGTTCTTATAGGAGCTGGAGAAAAACTGATGGGAATTCAGTTTAAACAGAAGCAGTCGACTGGAAGCTCTAGATGAGTAGTGAAGAGTGAACAAAAACAAAGCATTACATCCCTCCCTCCCTCCCTCCTCTTGAGCAAAACCCGCCCAGTCGTTGCACAGGAAGGCAGAGAGCCACCGACCTGCAGTATCCCAGACTTGGTGGGAACATCACAGCCGTGAGACCCTCGGGAGGAACCACTCTGCCCGTGGCAGCCCCGACCCTGTCCCGTGCAAAGGGGAGAGGAACGGCTCACCGAGCATCCCTGCCGCATGCTCTTCATCACTCACATGGTAATTACCTTGGCTGGGATCATTGGTAAATAGGAAAGGGAAGTGGGTGTACGGTGAGCTGCACCGATTATGGTCCGCTGTCATCTTCGTCAATCATTCCTCCTGTAGCCTGAAGTCATTTCGGACTGCCTTGAGAAACCAGAGCTGGCCAAAGCAGACACGTACGCAACCGACGTGCTGTGGGTGCAACTCTGAAGCATATCCTTAAGTTTTATCAAGATGTCTTAAAAGCCAGGGTCCTCTCAGCGTGGGACTTGGGTGGTTTACCTTACATAAAGCCTCTCTCTGAACGATAAGGCGCATACCCTTGTCCTAACAGTCCAGGATCCCAGGGTCCTATTGCAAAGCACCTGCAAGGGCCAAACCCCAAAGACCCTGACACTTTCATGCTGTCAGTGCTACTGGACTGCAGAGTGCCTCCAGAGTGACCTTAGTGGTGCAGAAATCAAAAGTTTTCACTTTCACCAAGTGCCAGCATGTCAGGTTTGCTCACTGAAAATAAACAGATTTCAAAAGAATGTGCTCACCCACTCAGCACGGGGCAAGGGAGGGTGTTTCTCCAGACACTGCTGCTCTCTGCCATCGAGACGTTATCTGAGAAGTTGAGCAGCAGATTGGGAAAGGGGTTACTGCAGAGCCGCAGGAGTCTGAAGCGTTCGGACCCTGGTACTGATTCGTGTGTTCCCA
>NW_010137023.1:1259-3163 GCF_000699245.1 Pterocles gutturalis | reverse complement strand
AGGAATGCTGACCCCACCGGGGGATGTGGCCCCAGGGAAAAGCTCCCTATAGGATGCGTGGAAAATCAGCCAGGCAGAGATCACCAGCGTTGTCTGGACTGGCCCATTTTTCACTTCCAGAAAACTAATCTCTAGGACTTCGGGCAATTCCTGTATTTACCTGTGTTCATTCAGCACTAATCCTATATAAAAAAAAAATTAACCTGTGTGTTCTCACGTAAGCAGAAATGGTGCAAGAGCCACATTCCAGAACGTGATTCAAAGTGGAGTTACCAAATGACAGCGAACAATGAACACGCCAAACCCAAGACACCGCAAACGGAGGCAACTGTGCGGCACAAACAGCACCTCTGCAAGGACGGATCCTGGGTATCGCGGCGAGTTCGGCAGGGGAGACCAGTCCCACCATATCTTGGTTAAGATACGTGGGTAACTAAGCTAGTGCTTTATCAGCAGTGGTCCAAACGACCACTTGTGATATATAAACTGAAATTCCTCCACTTCTGGTGCACTCCCTGGGCCTGGGACAGCTGGCCATGCTCATTTGCTCTGGAGGCACAACAGATGTTTTGTTTAATAGAGGAAACAATTTCATGCAACTGTTAGGGGAAGAGCTGCACTTGGGAAATCAGTCTTGCAGCACAGTATTCTTCCCTCCAATTTTCTTTAAATGCTTTTGAAGGTAACCACGGGCAATCCACTCCTTGCAACGTGTCCGCAGAGGCATGGAAAATAACCACGGACAGTTCTTAGGCATGTGAAGCAATACTTACAAACCTATTTATGGCAAACGATAACGAGTCACTGGTAAGTTCAAACCACATAAGGGAGGTTTTCACCACAAAGGTAGTTTTTAACCTTAGCCCCTTTTCTTGAGAATTGAGAGCGTGTGGCACCAGTTGCTAGAGCTTAACAAGTTACTTGTCAAGTGAACAGCGGTCCTCTGGTTAATCTGTGCCTAAATGAGTTTAGGATGTCTTAGGGGGTCCCTATGAGATCAGGGAAGATAAGTGGTCTTTCTAGAGAAAAATGCAGCATGCTGCAGCCATAAGCAATATACTGCGGGTCACAAAGCAGGCCTATAGCATGAATAGGAACAGAAATTGTCTGTACAGCCAGCCCACCCCGTTGATCTTAGTCACAAGGACATCTATTCCTCCCTGCAGGTGTGAGAGCACACCAACAAAAAAGGAGGTTGCGATGGACTTCACAGAGCACATCTTTCAGTGGAGACGGGACTGGCACATGGAAAAGGGATCTCGGGCAGCAGCGCTGGCACTCACATGACAACTGCGCACTGAAGGACAAGCAGAGTATGTCACTGCGGCAGGCGCTGGCAGCCAGAGGTGCCTTGCTCCCTGCATTGGAGCGGATAGCTCTTCGCTGCGAGTGTTCAAAGCACAGTTCCTCAAAGCCATTGCAGCTACAGAGTAAACACACCTCTCTTCCCAATGGAAACTCAGCAAGTAGTAAAATATTAACGTGACCAAAGCCAACCTTCTGAAACTCTATTTGCTTAGTGAGCTGTTTCTAATTGAAGGTCTTTTCCCTTGGCTCTAACAGGTCCGAGCGTGACCCCACCTCCTCCCCACGGCCCCCTGCAGACAGTTATCATAACCAGTGTATGGTAAAAAGCCGCCTCCAAGGGCAAGCCCAGTCTGATGATGCAGCTTCAGACAGCTAAAACCCAACAACCGGGTCACACACCAGCTACAACACAACTGTCGGGTCAAGTGTGGGAAGGGGGAGGCCCCACGGGGCAGCTGCAGAAGAAAGCAGCTCATTGATCTCCAACACGGGCAGCTGACGGGCTCCGCGTCTCTCTGCACGCGCTGTCGCTGGACAGGCAGGGTTCCAGGCAAGGTTGCCCAGATGGACAGAACCACAATGCAAAGCACAGGATT
>NW_010137023.1:0-1228 GCF_000699245.1 Pterocles gutturalis | reverse complement strand
AGAGTGGGAGCTTTCTTGCCGTCCCACTTCAGTACCTGTGTTAGGGAAGAGGAGCAAAGTGGGATCTCCTGAAAAACTTTTGACTCAGAGCCTGCTCACAAAAGGCATTACTCACCCTGCAGACTCTGATTTTATCCAGCACAACAGTTTTACTCACCCTGCAGACTCTGATTTTATCCAGCACAACAGTGCATTTCACTTTCTTCAGCCACTGCTCTCAGCTGGACTTTGCCCCCCTTTCTGATTGTTTGCAATACAATGCCAACACAGAAAAACACATCCATCAAGCATACTAGTATCAGAGAGGAAAATGTTATTACCTGGAATAGTCCCCTTTAGCTTCCTACAATTGAAAAACAGTGACAGAATTAAAACATGATCTCTTCAAAAGTCTTCGATTTTCCCAGCATTGTTCACTTCCCCACTCCCACAGCTCTGTGGCCAGATCCTGACCCCAGTTACACTCATGCATGAATTCAAGAAAAGAACTTGACCCTTTATGCTTCCAGCTGTAGATTATCCACCTACACAATAAATAAAACCGCTTCCAAAATCAGGATGAATTTCACATTGCAAATCAAATGTCACTTTTACTGCACAAGAAGTGAAATACAATTCTCTCTCTCTGGCCGACCACGTCCAGCTAAAAGTCGGCTTTACAAGCAGGTCAGCAGTTGAGAGGAATTGTGCTCCCTTGAGATGAAAACAACAGTTCAGGCAGATCCAGCCACCGCAGCCTTGCTGTGGCACTTTGTCACTGAGAATGCAATGGGAAAAAAACCCACCCCAACATTTTAAAGGTGGAATTTTATTTTATTGAAAGTAGTAAATAACCTGAGTTTAAGCCCGAGTATAACAAAACTTGATTAAGGAAAAGAAAAACTGACATAATATGTATGCCAGAAATATCAAAAAACATACACTCTGAAAGATTCACAAGCATAATAAAGCAAATTTAACTTCAGTATTATATTCTTTTCTTCCCAGATTTCTAGAACATATTTAAATGAGATTAAGTGATGAATTGGTCTGAAATCTGCCCAAACAAATGACTTCCCTTGATGAGTTTTCCCTCTTTCTAAAATTCCTCAAGTAAGTATTTCTCTCACTCTCCTATGAGAAAACAACTCCCAAGTTTTTTAGCTTTTTTTTTTTTTTTCTTTTTGCTTACCTGCAAAACCAGGGCTGCCAACTTGAACACCGTCTCACTTTCCACCTCAATCTGCCC
>NW_010137022.1:0-339 GCF_000699245.1 Pterocles gutturalis | reverse complement strand
CCGGGGTGCCCCCGAGTCCCTGGGCCCTGCCCTCCCCGCTCCAGCCGCACTGGGCATCGGCATCCCCTGCCCCGCGCTGTCAGCATCCTCACGGCACCGCGGCGACACACCACCCAGCTCCTCCCGCTGTGCCCGGGGACATCCTGGTGTGGGCAGCGGCACCTCCAGAGCCCATCGCACCAAACCATCGGCACAGTGATCGGATCATGTCGGTAACCCCAGCGCTCAGGAAAACTGAGATAATCTCAGGCCCTCTTATCTTTCCCGGAGGCCTAGGATTAAGCTGGGGTGGCAAAACAGTACAGTATCCGTCTGTCCGTCCTCGCCGTCTGTCTGGCC
>NW_010137021.1:17814-25538 GCF_000699245.1 Pterocles gutturalis | reverse complement strand
AGAAGAAGAAGAAGAAGAAAAGAAGAAGACGAAGACGACGAAGACGAAGATGCCTGTGGGGGCAAATGGAGAAAGTGTCTGCAAAGAGGATTTCAAGTAAACTGTTGTCATTTTGATGGAGGTCTGTGGGATCTCTCATTGATCCTCAAAGATGAATAGGAATAAGCAAGTTGGGGAAGGGCTAGATCAGGCAAGTACTACGCAGACTTAGTTGCCTCCTTGAAGAGCCTATTATGGTACCAAGCCTTCAGGAAGGATGACAAGCTCCTCTCACTGATCAAACTTCCAGTGAGAGGGCAGAGAGGCATTTTATTCAAGCTTTTGTCATGTTAAACAGTATTCTTTGTTGCATGCAGTCTTGAAAAATACCCTGCAAAAAAGGTTAATATTGAAAATAACAGTTCTGCAAATAATGCTGTGTGGGAGTACACAGGGAAGTGTATCTCCAGCATACATATATGCAAAGTCGGATCTAGTTATAATGCAGACAGCATATTGTGCAGCTGCACCTCCATCTCTCTGGCAAATGACTGGGAACACTCATACTACACTGACTGACTAATGCAGGAGTAAAAGCTGCCTGAGTTCTCTGGTAAATCCACGCAGTTCTTTGCTTTAATAATCCGAAGGAGCAATGAAGTCGGGTTTGCACTATATGATCAGTTTTTACACTGAAAGATTATATTTTTCCTTCTGTGTTTTTTTTCATAAAAAAGTGAATAAGTATAAGGTACATTCTAAATGGTGTCGCAAGTTCTAGAGGAGAAAAACAACCAACCAAAAAAAAAGACCAAAAAAACCCACAAAAAACCCAACCCCCCTCCAAAAAAAAAAAAAAAAAAAAAAAAGCCAAAAAGAGAGAGAGAAAAGAGAGGAGAAGAAAGAGAACGGGAAGATACTACCCTATGGTCATAAATTCTTCTATCTAAGAGAATCACATAGCATTATGCCAAAGGCAGAAGTTTCTCTTCAGGTGATGAATGTGAGGGTGAAAGCTGGCTTATGTTCTGCTACCAAAGCACAGCAGTTTCTATTGCATCTTTTACTGCAGGAAGAAACAGAGGCCATTTGAAAAATGAAGGTGAAGAATGACTGAAGATAACAAACTGCAGTTTTCCAATATCTGATTCGGCAAGGGTCTTTCATGGGAAAGTACTTCTAATGTTGCTGAAAATGCAAAGGAAGAGGGGAACAAAGAAGGAAAACCAGAACTGACAACAACAGGACTCCAGGTAAAACATAGCTTTTGAAGGAGCTCAGGTGATCTTGTCTTATTTAGTTGAAAAAGAAATACTTCAAAGATCATGGTTCTCCCCAGCTACACATTGAGAGTTGAAAGTGATGCTGAATCAAAGTCAGGGATTTCCGAGTGTCCAAAATTATTTCCTGCAAGGTCTAGGATTTCCTTGGAGATTTTATTTTAAAGTGCTGGATCCTTTTTTGGCTGAGAGGATTTGACAAGCTGGTAACCCAGGTGCAATTGGATCTATGGAGATGCTGATTGTAGTCATTGCAATATTAGTTCTTTTAACGGTGTAAAAGCAAAAGTTAGCTTGTGGTACAACAGAAGCGTCCAAGAATAAAGAGACAGTGCAACTCCAGTGCAGTATGTTTTGAAACATTACACAGACAGTGGCTTTTAAAATGTCTGCCATTGAAAGTAATGGATTTTAATTGCTTTATAGCTCTGTTGTGGAGGTCAGGAATCAATAAAACTCTTCTCCATTAAATCAAGACGGTTTTTACTTTCTGATATTCCTTTCAGTATTGCCCATAATTTTATTACTGCATGCTTTTCTCACAGGCTTCAGTAATTGACTGGCAAAACTACAGCATTTAGGAAAGTTTTTTTCACTTGGCATCTAGAGACACAGAGTTCCTAAGCTCATTTCATTTGTGACTCCTGAAAGCTTGCCGTCAAGTCATGTCTCTTCAGTATGAAGCTCCAAGGAATTGCACAGTAAAGCTGGAAGAGTAAAGGAAAGCTAAAAGAGAGAGAGAAAAAGCAAGGGCCACCAGAAGGGGATACAGGCAACACAGAAGCAACAGACAGCATAAGCTTCAGAATGGAAGACACGGAATCTCTTGGTACACAGGAAAATCAAAAAAGAAAACAAAAAGTAACATTCTGGTGCTCACCTGACCTTCAAAAGGCAGCCTACAGAGGCACGGAAAAGAATGCTTACGTCTATGCCTACCTCTGAGATTTCATCCTGTGTGAAAGGTGTAGATTGAGATCAATAATAAGATTGTCCTTTCAGGACCAAGACTGCCTTCAGTCAGATAACAAAACAAACCAAATCAAAACAAAATCCACAACAACAAAAAAAGGAACAAAACCAAAACAACAATAAGAAAATCTTAACAATCCCATGTTTATCATTGATTCAGTTAAACATGTAATTAGCTTTTTTCTTTAATGTTTCAGACAGCTTTGCTTGTCTGACTGTTCCTGCTTTGCTGTCAGATACTCAGCTCTCTTTAATACAAAGTGTCCCCAGGACACCTATCCTTTACTCAGAGTACACCCAGGATACCTGTCCTTTGGAACATTTAGCCTTTACAGTGTATCTTCCTTTCTGTTGTGGAAAATGAAGCTTGCTCCTTTCTTCATGGTGCCATAATATGTTCTGATCAGTAGAATTTATATGTCATTTTCATTTTCAACTGTAGCAGGGCACAGTACAGTCCACAGCTGGTGCCAGGAAGCCAGTTTCCCATTCCTGTTCTGTGATGGGAGCTTATTAGTGACACTGTGCACTCTTCAACTGAGCCACTGAATTACAATGAGCGTTCAGAGCCCAATTCTTCTCCCAGTGTCATCAGTGACAAAACGCTCACGGACTCTGATGAAACCTGTGTAAAACAATTTGGCAGTATCAGGACCTTGCCTTTTTAGATTTCATTTTTCTCTTTCTGAATCACACACATCATGCAAAAGAAAAATAATAGCCAAAACCTGCATAAGAGGTATGTGAAAGAAGTAATACAATGCTTTTTATGGGACAAGAATGTCTAAGTGAAGCTTCAGCTGAAGTTATGGTCAAAGGCTAGGACCATTAGGGTTGCTATTAGATGGCTCTTCAAATGTGCTTGGAGTCAGACTGTCCCTCTAACATCATGAGCCAAGAGCTGCCCCATCAATAAATACACACTTTCAGAGCATTTTCAATAAAAATAGGAAAGAAATTAAGGGGAGGAAAAAAAGGAAGAAAGGCAAGAAACTGAGCAGACAACTGGAGTTAAAGGAACAACTTCTAAGAAATCTCATAAATGGTAGATTAGGATTCATTTCTTGTTATAATTCCCTTAAATAGAACTCAGCTATGAAAACGCCCTTTATTTTGCTCTTTACCTTGCCACCTTATTAATACTATGAAGGTCTTTTCAGTGCACGTTGCACCTCAGCAATGTTAAAACATTTTGAACAACATGACTACTTATTGTTTTAAATATAAGTCAATTTCTTAGCACGTGTGGACAGATAATCATTCTGCTCTAGGGATGCATTATGACTAGTAGTGGCAGAAAACAATAAAGATTGTTATCACAGGATGGCCAAGTCTATGCTTTCCAGGGTGTGCCATCAGTTTACAGATTCTCTCAATACCAGGTCTTGTTCTAAAAGATGAGAATGTGATTCTTAAGAACTTATGGGAAATAAAAATAATAACTAAAATGGCAACACAACTAGGTCACTTGCAGAATGAAAAACCTAAAAGAGAAGGGCCAGGGGTTTCTTATACTGGTCTGAAATGAATACATACACCCAAGAATGAATGTATTAGAGACTGTTGAAACTACAGAGTAGGTCAAATAAAAAAATTTGTATTGATAAAGCAGAAAGTTTTATCTCCTTGAAACAAACATGACACAGATGGTATGAGGTCTGTGGGGGGAATAAAAAAGCACTTTACTTCTTCTGCACTATTATTCTCACTTTCCTGAGGCAGTCTCACTTTAAAATGTCTCAGTAAAAGAGAGGCTAGCATATACCAAAACTATCATGCCAAAATCTTGTGAAAAGGCAGCATGCCAGTATGCCAAAATTTTGAACACAAATCGTACTTCATAAAGCATCAATTCATGCAATTTTCAGAGAAGGAGTTTAAGCAGGTCACTGATAGCATTCATAACACTTGATCTGGCAGGTAATTAGAAACCTCAGTCAGAGAGAGGGAATTTGCGAACAAATCTGCGGACTAAAGCTCTTGTTAGTTTTTAACACTGATATTAAGAAACAGAATCACTGAAATAAGAACTGTTAGTTGTCAACATATTGTTCAACAGAGCTAAAAATAAGAGTGGTTTCAGTGTTAGAATTCTAATGTTAGAATCGGTGGGGACTTGTAGATAGAAACATAAGGTAAGATAAAACATTAACTTGATTTGGGATTGAAGGATCTGCCATCAGTTCATGAAAATAATGCCATTGTGGCTACAAGCAGAAGAAAAATCACACAGAATAGTCCTGAATTTCGATAAGAATTTCACCATTTAAGCACAACTTATGGGGTTATAGGCTACCCTTTCCCAAACACTAATTGGATAAAAAGAGGCAGATAGATATTCTCAGGGAACAGATTCGGCAATTTTACACACATCAACCCCACAGTATGCACAAAATGAGAATAACAGACTTCCTACCGCTTTACAACAATGCTGAGGTCTGTAGACCTTAGAATTGTAGAATTATTCTGGTCAGAAGGGGCCTCGGGAGATCCCTAATGCAGCCTCTCACTCCAAGCAGGGTTAACACTCAATGACTAAGCTGCTCAGGGTTTTAACCACACAGGTCTTGAAAACCTCTGAGGACCTCCATTCCATAAACTCTTTGGACAACCTGCTTTAATGCTTAATCATCTTCAGGTTGACAAATTTTCCTTATATCCAGTTGGAATGTTCTGCTTTGCAATTTAGGATTGCTATCTCATTCTCTCCCCGACCTCATTTACACTTCACTAAGGAGACTGGTCTCATCTCCTTGATGACAAGCCTGTAAGTATGGGAGGACCTCTGTTAGATCAGCTCAAAGCCATCTCTTCTACAGGCTCAATAAGTCCTGGTTTCTCAGCCTCTCTTCACAAGACAAGAGCTATAGCCCCTGACCAGATGAACTTGCTTCCATTTATCAAAACCCTTATTTCCCTGAAGATCCCAAAAGTAAATGTAATATTTCACATTTGACCTAGTCAGTGTTTCTCAATATACTGGCTGCGGTTTTCTGAAGAGGACTATTTCATCCCAGGTACAGGACTTTGTATGTGTCATTGCTGAATTTTGTGAGTTTCATGTCAGCCTGTCCCTCCAACCTGTTTAAATTCTTTTGAATGGCTCTTCTTGGGTACACCTCATCTCCTCTTCTAGGTTGAAGATACTGAACAGAATAAAAGACATTGAATGGTCCCAGAATTGACCCCTGCAGAACTCTGCTAACTGTCAAAATACAAACAATTAACCACCACAACTTTGAGTCTGACAACTGAAGCAAAGCTGCTGAATTATTGTAAGGTCATAAGGTGTCTCAGAATAGTATATGTTTAGCCTAACTATAATGGTTTAGGAATAGAAAAATTGGGTGAGGAAGAAGATTTGTAAACATTAATCAAGAAATTAGCCAACCTTGTAAAAGTACAAAGACAAGAAATTTAATTGAGAAAAAGGGACACCACTGTACAGGATCAGAATAAAGTTCAACTAGCAGGTAAAGTTCATCTCAAGACCACATAAAGACCACCAGGGGGAACCTCTGCCCATGTGCAAAAGGACATTTGCATATATTAATGAGTTCCAGGACATCTTATGTTTGTGTGAATAATTCCCGGGAATTTACTGAATATGTATAAGTTTGCAACATGTATTGTCTACAGTTTTGCTCTTTCATTGGAGCACTTAAGGTGGAGCTATCCCCAGTACTGCCCAGCTTTGCGTATGAAGCCCTGCTTAAAAGTTACAAACTCTGACTGTTAATTTCTTTGATTCGCAACCCAGCCAGATTGTCACCCATCTAGTCATCCCCTTATCTAATATTTTAATGTCTTAACTTGGATACAGGGATGCTGTGGAAGACCATGAGGAAAGATGTGTTATAGCTGATATAAACATCCACTGCTCTTCTCTCATACACAGTCTTTTCATTTCTTCATAAAAGGTGATCAGATTTGTCTGGCAAGATTCATCTTTGATCAGCCTCTTTGCTATTCCCAAACACCATTTTCTCCTTCATGTGCTCAGAAATGGCTTTCAAAAGGCAAAATCTTCTTCTATACACAAAATATTATAGTGATTAATTATGACACACTATGCTTTTAAAATCCAGTTGGAATTAAGAAAGAGAGCTATGGAAATGCAAAGAAGATTTAAATGCAAATAGACTGAATCAATAATCCTTCTTTCAGAATAAGGTACTTTTTTGATGCAGCAGCTTGATGGGGTTGTGTGATTTTCAAGGGAGTGAGAAAAGGGGAGCAACTGAAAAAGTTACCAAAAACTCCCATCCATCTTTTCTCCTTTGTGTTTTTTTCTGAGTATTCTGTCTTTCTCAAGAGAGTAGCATGTTCTTTGGACCTGTGAAACTGGGGGCAAGAGAGAGAAGTCCAAAGCAAGATCTCAAGCCTGAGGTCAGATTCAGAAATGTCAGGGATGGAAAAACACACATTTGCAAGCTAAATGTCTGTGCACTTGAAGCTGTCTTGTTGGCACACCATGCACAGGTACAGATGGGATTTCTTGCCACAGCTTTGTAGAGTTATCTAGGCACTGAAAATTGGGGTGAGGATTTTGGCACTGAGTTTATTTTGGTCAGAGCTAGGGTCAGATTTTTTAGAGATGGCTGAATGGAGAGGATTGAAGCATGAATATTAGAATTTTTGTTGGTGGTGGATAGTGGGTCTGCATGAGTGTGTGTATGTCTATGTGTAAACGTGGCATGGAGCAAATACCTACAAAAAGTGAGACCCCTGTATAGAACAGTAGCACTCATGGAATTTGATAGCCACACATGCAATGTGTATAATTTTTGAATTTACAAATGCAAAGCCGGCAGAATTTGTAACTCTCTGTTGGTTTAAAACTTAAAAGTGCTTTTATCTGGACTTGCCTGCACTAAAATTTTGATTTTCTGCCATCTCTTTAGTAACTGAGTGTGTCAAGTTCCACAAAAATCTTAATAGATACTTTTATGTAATCCTCAGGCATAATTTTTGACAACTTTCCTTGACAGACCCAAGCCATGGGGTCCAGGCAGCCATGGAGCTATCACAGCCTTGCCATGAGGAGTTAGGGAGATGCTACCTCCCTCAGTCGGGGATGTGTGGTCTGGGGCTGCCTAAACACTTCCCTTACAGCTTTCCTGATCACCTTGAGAGACAGTGATGAGTGACATCAGCCCACTCTGGCCTCTCCTGTGCTGAAAAAGACTCTGTTTTTCAGTCTGACTTTAACATGCTCCATTGAATTTCAGTAAACAAGTCTGTTTATGAACCTGGTAAACCTCAAGAACAGTTTAAAACTGCGCTCAAATAAATTTATTCCCAGTCAGCCTATCATATGTCAGGGAGTCCCATATATTGCTTTCATTCATGACTCCCAAGTCACCATTTAATTCTTATCTCTTGAGGACATATATCTCAGAAGTACTCTCTTCTGTACTCTGGACAATTTTGCAGAGAAAGTGATTAAAAAAAAAAAAAAAAGAGGTTTGTTGATGCCTTTTTTTCTCCCAA
>NW_010137021.1:0-17800 GCF_000699245.1 Pterocles gutturalis | reverse complement strand
CCCTATTTTAACATTGCCGTTATCCAACCATGTAGCTGATGGTCTGGTTTCTCCCTGTAACCTCTCCCATGCTACCTGTATCTTTTTCCCTCAGGTCTCTGACAGATCTTTCTATTTCCTGCTCCTCTCCTGCATTGCTCTTCCACCCACAACATCATCCATTTGCAGCAGGTTTGGCATTGCTCTACATACACTTGTGTACACAGGGGGCTTCATGTGCTTGCTGGCCTGAGCAACTCAAATATACTCAGAAGACACGCTCCAGATCAAATCCCTATAAAATATGTTGATCCTACATATGCTGTCTACAACAACAAAGGGATGTCAGAATAGCAGCAGGAGCAATTGCAAAGAAAAGTTTCTCCATTTCAGTCACTTTTGAGTACTTCCTAAAAAAGATAACAAGTTTACATTTCAGATATATTCAGTAGTCACAGGAATATCATTGCCACAACTCCAGTGCAGTTCCCTTGAATTCTTGACTTCTATTGCTAGTATTAATGTTACATAAGGAAATAGAAAGTTTAACCAAATAGCCCAATAGATCTTTACATATTTGTACTTCCCTATATTTGAACTTTTCTGTAAATGTATTTTCAGTAAGTTCTGATTTTCCGTCACTGATTTTTATCCAGAGAGTGCTTCAGATAAGACAAAACACTGTTCTGTGTTGCAAAAATGTGCACTGAGTAAAGTTAGAGTTTCCAAATATTTCTTTATCACTTAGAAAAAAAATTATATTGAGGGGAATATATAATTGGTTGTAGGTGGATTCAAAACTGTGTGACATTTTTACACTTGTGTTCACAGAAAGAACTGGATGGAAGCAGCCCCTTGCATTTATCTCCAGCTTTTGTTTCATATTTACTTCACTGTCAGGAACAGTCTACTATTGACAATAATAACATATCATGAGTACACACTGAAATATTATTAATTCATATATGGAAGTCAAATCTTGTATTTCTTTTTTTTTTTGTTTTCTTTTCCTTTTTCCTTTAATGGGCTGAGTTGTAATTTCAAAATGTGAAATATGACTTGTTGCTCTTTTAAAAGATAATTTCCATACCTTAATTCTAAAATACCATGGCTTTATGTTGGACTTTTTATTATTTGCTGATACACACAGAAGCAAAAACAGAACTATAATTTTGTGATGTCATATATATAAGTAATTAAGACATCAAGAATATAAAGAAGGAAAGAAGGAAAGAAGGAAGGAAGAAAGAAAGAATGAATAAACAGGTATAAACTAAGTCGCATTATATTTCTGTAGAAATAGGTGGAGTGACTGTAGGAATACAGTTTGGGAACAATGCTGTTTTCATTACTTTGCAAGTTGTAGATCTACCACACAGGCTGGAAACTTACCCTTACTAATGAGACCCAAGTGGAAGAAAACAATCTAGGCTGTGAAGCAGAGTTAATCATGTGAGTGTTACTAAAACACGTTGATAGCACAGAAGAAATGGGCTAACTGACCTGCAGGAAGGATTTTTTTTTATTATTATGAAAAGGCAAAAAACACCCTGGCTAGCTGTATACCTGTAAAAGTGGACGAAATGTTTGACTCATATGTCAAACAGCAGATGTATCTTCTGAAATCAGTGAATACTGATTTACACGATGAGGCAAAGGTATAACATCATTCCATCAGAGGCAGTAATGTCTCCAGGTCCAGAAAATTAAATCCAGTTTCTTAGCAATGATGTTCCCTAAAGCATGATATCAGAAATAACCAACTCAGTTACTAAGTAGAGTAAACCCAATAATCTTATAATGCATAGGCAGAAAGGAGGTAACTGAAGAGTTTCCAAATATTGTACTTTGCAGTTGGAGCACAAAAGAGTCTGATATATACCGGGCAAGAAAATCCATTTAAATTTAAAAAATTATATGAGCTGTATAAGTCTGTGGCTCAGGAAAAGTTTTTGTCTTGATAAGAACACTAAGAACAGACCAAGATCATTGACCTGCACTCTGAATGCACCTTATTTGAATTAGAATATTATGAAACAATAAATTTTATTGGTGGCACTGTCAATTTACTAAAATCCTGACCAAAAGAAAGCTATTGTGCAGAATAGACTAGACTTTGCAAAGATTAGAATCATCAAGGGTGTAGAAAGGCAGCTGCAACTGTCAGTTACCGTTGAAAATGCCTGCTGCCATGAAAGAACTCAAATAACAAGCTTATACCAAAGTAAAGCTATCATAAGCAAGCCAGAATAAAAAACAAATGTAAAGAACAGTTTTGTTAACAAAACTTCAGAGGCTGTCATCTTATATACCAAAATTAGGTGTAATGGATTTAACATAAGTAACTATTTTGTAATAGCTTTCCTATTCATATATTATAAAAACTAAAGCATTAAAACATATTCATAGACCAATAGCTTGGAAAAAAAAAGGCTCTAATTCTAGGTTATTATATTTATTATTTTGAAATCCTTTATTAAAGGATAGAAACAAAAATTCTGTAATAGATTGGTCTGTTGTAGCAGCACAAATAGTCAATAGGTTAATATTAAGATGAATAATAGATCACCAAGGTGAAAAGGTATACACAGAAGCTGAGCTAGCGCTAGTCTGCAGTGAACTCTGCTGTCTTAATTTGGGTGGAGCAATGTGAAAATCTGATTCTGCTAGGACATTTTGGTCATATGTGAACATATAAAATATACTCTTGCAACTAAGGTGGTGAAAGGTACAATCTGATATGGCAGAAATGGAGGACTGCACAACTCACCTTGTGTTTTTTCTTTTCTGAAATGTTTGTCAGAATATTGTTGTTTTTATATTTATCTAGCTTATAATCTAAGAAGGTTACACTGTTTACTGATGCAGTACCGCATCTGAGAGATTATTTTTCCCATTGTTTTATGTCTTTTTGAAGAGGGAGTGGAATTATGAAGTGCCTATGATATTTAAAGTGATCAGATGGACATGGAATGTGTCCTTCCTCTAGAAAAAAATCTAGGTGAATGCAAGATCCCCATATGTCATTACTGTACCCTTTACAGTAAACAAGGGAACTGATGAGCACATGCACGTATGTGAGTTTGAAATGGAGGAATTTCACTGCACTCCTGTTGAAAAGTAAGCTTTAGCTCAGGTAGTCAGGTAGAAAATATAGGCTATGTATCTGTAAAAGATAGTACTGAAGAATTAGAGGTATTCAAAAATTATATTACAGACTTTTATAAGCTACTAAGATATAAGTATCACATGCTGTCTTATTATACTGAAGAGGAGGTAAAAACCACAGATAACATCTCATTTTTATCTCATTTTTGTTGAGATAAATCAAGTGCTTGAGTTCAGCAGTGTTTGTAGGACTAACAAATAAGTCTGGAATCACCTGTAAACCCAGGTGATAATAATCTAGCAAATCAATATCCATGGAGCGAGATTTTGTCCTTAAATCAAGACCCAGAAAATCTAAAGTAGTAGACAGGTGGTAGATATATACTGTTTTAAGAGGTAGAAAGTGACAGGAAAGAGCACAAGAAGGTACTCTAGAATGGAAAGAATTACAACAGTGCAGAAATTTTCCTCCCAAAGGCATTTGATGTTGCTCTTAGTTGAATAAGATGATGGATCTTGAAATTGACAAAGCGTCTCAGTCACAGGCTTATTTATGGCCTTCTGATAACCTTGCATGGCTAGATCCTGGATTGTTTTTCAGTCTTTTTGAAGCATCATTAACTGCCTTCCGTTTTTGCACATCCAGACATCAGTGAATAATGATCCCACAGAAGAAAATCTATATTCCTTCCTCCAGATCACTGTTTTGGATTTTTCCCTTCTTACAGAGGGTCTGGCACCTAATTTCATAAAGAATGCCTACAATACATGTACATTTGGGTAAATGCTGCGGTAGGCAAGCTGTGTATACCTTGGCTGCTGAGTTTGCACAATTCAGAAAGGTTTAAATTAGAAGGCAACAGAGCAGCAAGAATATGTGTATAGAATAATGAGAAAGGGAGTGAAATAACGAATGCACATTTTTACAAGTGTTCTATTGCAATATATCAAAATATTAAAGAATATTGATAAAATCTGATGTAATATATTGTATTTCCCATTTTATAAAGTTATTCAAATACATCTACAAAACAGAAGTATATTAACATGCTAGAGGTGAATATCTTTACTGTGGAAGGAAAAAATGGTGATATGACACTTGACAGAAAATAAAAAATATTTTCCAAAATGTAAGTGGCATAAAAATGCAAATCCGTGTCTTTGTGCTTATTTGAAATACAGAAATTCAAGCAAATTAATAAAATAACATGGTATAAAGCAATGTGCCTGCTAAAGGAGGAGTTAATAACAGTTTAATCCAGAGATGTCATGAGAGGTTCCAAAAATCTCTCAGGAGGATAGAGATTAATTAAAAGAAGGATGGTCTCTGATCCTGCAAATTCAGGGCGTGGGAAGGCTGAACTGGAGAACATTAAAACGTGATGTCTTGTTCTATAGTGCTTACAGATTTCAGGTTTAAATAAGTTAAAGACCAAGTAACTATTATTTTGGTTTTGAATTCTTGATTGGAAGTGATTTCTAAAAGAGAAAATGAAATTAGAGTTCCCACAGATTTTTATTCTACAGAGATGTTTATGCCACCATGTTCAATTGTGCTTTCACTGCAGCAGTGTAACTGGGGCCAGACAACTTACGTTCTTTGCCACAGAGACCAGCATCCCATGTTCTGAGTAGAAGCTATAGTATGGATAAAGCTAGAGCACTGAACTCTGGAAGTTGAGACAACATTGTATCCCTGCAATGATACCTGCAGGGAAAAAGAGGAGTTCATCAGATCACTCCATTAACATTCCTCTGCATATTAGTGGTGGCATATCAGTCTGTCACTCATGAGCAAAACTTCTTGCTATCCACATCTGACAGACAAAACAAGTGTTTTACCATGTTTTTATTCATAGTTTAGCCGTGCAGAGCTGGTATTTTAGACAGCGTAAGATACTTGGCTAAAAACTAGCTCTGTCACTTGCATGTAATTTTTTTTGCCTTTTGGACTTGTGTCCTGGTTTCGACTGGTACAGAGTTAACTTTCTTCATAGTAGCTAGTGTGAAGCTATGTTTTGCATTTGTGCTGAGAAGAAGGCTGATAACACACTGATGTTTAGAGTTGCTGCCAGGACAGTCAAGGATTTTTCGGCTTCTCTGCTGTGCCAGTGTCTGCAGGTGCAGAAGAAGCTGGGAGAGAGCACAGCCCCAATTGCTAGTGTAGGACTTGACCTTAGGTTTAGGACTGACACTCAAATTGGCCAATGGTCTATTCGGTATCATGCATGTCATGCCCAGCATATAGATGAGGGTCTGTTGGGAAGTACTCTTCTCTTGCTCTGGGTTGCCTCCCTCTGGCTTGCCCCTCTCTCAGGCATCTCTCAGTCTCTCAGATGCTCGGGCTCCTGTCTCCATTCCAGGATTGTGCTTTCAGGACTCTCCCTGCTCCAGGATCATTGTCCAGGAACGGACTGTGCCTTGGTCATCAGACAGTGAGCAGTATCACCGTGTATCACTCATTTGTATATTTACATACATACTACTTTTATTATAATATTTTTTTTCAACATTACTGTCGTTTTGTTAGTAAATTGCTCATCTCAACCCACAGGTCTCTTTTTTCCTTTACCCCTTTAATTCTCTCCTCCATCCTCAGGAGGGGGGAGAGTGAGTGAGCACCTGTTGTAGTGTTTGCTGTCAGCCAGAGGTTCAAAACCATGACATCTTAGCAGAGTTGATTAAATTAGTCTCTGCAAAGTAGCTAAAATTCTCAGCAACATTTAGTTTTGCAGCAGCTTCAGGGCAGCTCCCCTAGTATGACTCTTCCTAAAGAATTGAGACCAAGCAAGTTCCTTGGCCGCAATACGAGGTGCCTTTGATCACGTTAGCTATCTGCACAGAACCAGTCAGGCTGATTCTCTGCCATTGCCAAATGCACAAACTCAGAAATGCCCAAACAAACATAATGCTGCCAACAAGGAAGAGAGAAAATGAGAGGAATCTCCTTCCGTCTTCTCTCTCTCACTCTGTTTCCTGCATTGCTTCTCATTCTTACAGCAGATGCGAGAACAGTTTGGAGGAGTAGATCAGTGGAGCCTATGAGGCCCTGGGTGCTTTAATTCATGCCCAGAACAAGTTCCAAAAACCATATGTGATAGAGCAAATCTGGCAGCCACTAATGCACTCACAGGCTTTCAGATATTTTAAGTGCATGTGAAATGAGTACAAGGCTGTTTCTAACTGACCTAACAAGTAAATACAAAAGTCCAGCTAGAATGTACTGACTTTCACTCTTCATGGATCAAGTGAGCTGGTTATGTCACACAATACTGTTTTTGTCTCTGGTCCTGTGGAGTTAAGATATAAATAGTAATTTTTGTGTGTTTTTTCTCACTTTAAGTGACTGCAAGAATGTGCCAGACTAGTGTTTTATAGTGCTAATTTGAAGATGTGGCATCATTCAAGATGTGAACAGTGATAAAGCCTGCTGGAAGAGTGCTAGAAAACTGTTCAGGCAGCCCGGTATGGTGCTACATCACTAGTATCGCCTTTTGGAAGAAGTTTCTGTAGAGAGCTACAGTCATGCCAAGAGTCATGCCTGAATTTTGCTATGAAGACACCCTGTTGAAGTGATATAAGCAGGAGCCTTGGAGCAAAAATTAAGCAGTTTGGGTAAGCTGGCATCCAGTACCCAAGCTTGCACGACTTCCCTTTTTTTTTTTTTTTTTTTTTAATTTTGTCTTTTATTTATCCAGGTAGGTGTATACAGGCAATGTATTTGTTGTATTTAAGAATGTAATTCTACTACTATGCAGGCTGTGGCTTCCAGGATCTGTAGAGAAGTATAAGAAACTTTGGACTTGATAGTTGTAAAATGTTTAAAATTCCACATGGAATTTGGAATGAAATTAATTGTGCCAGAACAAGTCTGCGTGATGCCACTGACTGCACTAGCTGAAGAGTTGACGTGTCACCATGGGACACACAAAGAAACAATGGGTCAGTGTTGAATTTTTGGCTTAAACCTGAATTTAGGATTGATCTTTAAACTCAGAAGATAATCACATAGAGCAAAAAGTTGAGTGGATATTTTGAGTGAGATACAAAGCATTTGTGATAGTAGTTTCCTGATATACTGGCTTTGGCTGGGAGAGTTAATTTTCACCATAGTAGCTAGTGGCTATGTTTTGTATTTGTGCTGAAAAAATTATTGACAACACAGGGATGTTTTAGCTATTGCTGAGCAATGCTTACACAGAGACAAGGCCTCTTCTGCTTCTCACACCACCCCACCAGTGACTAGGCTGGGAGTGTACAAGAAGATCGGTGGGGACCCAGCTGGGACAGCTGACCACAAGTGACAGAGGGATATTCCACATCATACGACATCATGCTTGGCAATAAACTAGGGGGAATGTTTGTCAGGGGGCCCCTGCTCAGAGACTAGCTGGGCATCAGTTGGTTGGTGGTGAGCAATTGTTTTCATTTGCGTCACATTTCTTTCTTGGGCTTTATTTCTCTCTCTTTGTTATTTTCCTTTACATTACAATAGTATTATTATTATGATTATCATTATCATCATTACTTTTTAAAACTGTTTCAATGATTAAACTCTTCTTGTTTCAGCCCATGAATTTTCTCACTTTTACCCTTCCGTTTCTCTTCCCCCCATCCTGCTTGGGGGGGATTAAGGTGAGCAAGTGGCTGTGTGGTGTTAATTGCTGGCTGGTGTTAAAAGATGACACCTGAAAATCTTGAAGCTAAAACAGACCAGCAGGAAACTTTAGATCACTCTCTGGCTGGATAAACTGATTTTCAGGATTCTAGTATATTGTAACTTCTCTTAGAGATTAGTATCTGTATCTAGCCCTTAACTCATTTAAATTTAGACAGAAGGACTTGAATATTTTTGTGCTTGCCAAACTGGACAACTGAGCAGTTGTTAAAGATGTGCTGCTATTCATCTCTGTAAATACTGCAAAGTCACCTTTAGCAACAGAAGATTGGGGCTGACTCAGAGATTCATGCAAAAGCCATTTAAGTCTAAAAGGGGCTCCGTGGTATTATGACACATAAAGCACTCATCCTTTAGGAACATCAGTGAATGCTGAAAACACTGCTCAGATGTCAGATTTCAATTCAGAGAACTGTTTCTTTTCATTCTCTGCATTGTCAATGGGCTGTGTACCATGTCCAAACATATTTATTGACCACTTACTAGGGGCACAGAGAATAAAGCAACAACTATACTGTGGTAGTTAACCTTGACTGGATGCCAAACCCCTCACCCAGCTGCTTTCTCACTCCCTCTTCTCAACAGGGCAGAGGGAGAAAATAAGATGTAAAACCTCATGGGTGAGATATAGAGAGGAAGATCACTTACTAGTTACCATCACAGGTGAGGAAAGCTGATTTAATTTATTGACAATGAAAAATAGAGTAGGATAGTGATAAACAAATAAAAATTTAAACACCTTCCTCCCATTGTTCTTTCTTCCCAGGCTCAACTTCATTCCTTCACTCCCAAGTCTTCTACCTCCTCCCTTCCAGAGATGCAAAGGGATGGAGAAAAGAGGTCGAGGTCAGATTCTCCTCCTCCTTCCTCCGCACTTTCTTCCCCTGCTCCAGTATGGGGTCACTCACATGGGATACAGTCCTTCATCAACTGCCCCGATGTGCATCCTTCCCATGGGCTGCAGTTCTTCAAGAACGGCTCCAACATGCAGCTTCTCCACAGGGTACAGTCCTTTGGAAACACCCTGCTCCAGTGCAGGTCCCCCACAAGCCACAAGTCCTGCCAGAAAACCTGCTCCTGCATGGGCTCCTCTCCACAGGCCACAGCTCCTGCCAGGAGCCTGCCCTGGAGTGGGGTCTCCATAGGATGCATCTTCCTTCAGGGCACATCCACCTGCTCCACCAGGGGCTCCTCCACAGGCTGCAGGGTGAATGTCTGTTCCAACATGGTGCTCCACAGGCTGCAGGGTGAATATCTGTTCCAACATGGTGCTCCACAGGCCGCAGGGGACAGCCTGCCTCACCATGCTCTTCACTGTGGGCTTCAGGGGCATCTCTGCTTTTGAGCTTGGAGCCCCTCCTTCTGCTCTCATCCTGGTGTCTGGGGGGCAGTTTCTCCCACATTTGTCATACTCCTCTCTCTCTCACACAGCTGCGGCACAGTGGTTTTTACCCTTCTTAAACATGTTCTGAAAGAGGTGCCAACAGCACTGCTGAGGGGCTCAGCTTTGGGCAGCAGCAGGCCTGTTTCAGAGACAGGTGGAAGTGTCTCTGTCTGACATGGGGGCAGCTCCTGGCCTTCTCTCACAGCAACCACTCCTCCATCCCCTCTGCAACCAAAACCTTGCCTTGTAAACCCAATACACATGCATATATGAGAGAAACAAGATGTTAATTCAGCATATAAATAATTTTGTTAGTGTGATTTCAAGTATAGGCTGATGTTATTCCACTAATGAGTTTAATTCAGTTCTATTTTTTGTGTAATCTTAACACTATAAAATGATTTTTTTCCTGTCAGTCTTGCTCTTGTAACTTATTATTGCATCTGCATTTACTATGTTATGAATTGTTCCCGTGGTTGTAAAAGTAAGATATTTCATTCACTTTGCTTCCAGTTTTTTCTATTAAACTTGAATCACTTTTATTGTTGAAGGACTGCAAAATTGAACTGTATTATGAAAATGCAATAACATACTCTGTATATTATTGGTTCATATCTGTTTCATTACTAGTCACTGCTGAACAACAGTAGCATAATATCACTTTCTGTTACAAGCAGTCTTTATTAACCTTTGAGAACCATTTTTATCCATTGCAATTCCAAATATTTGATAGCAATACTTGCTTTGCTTTTAATTTATTTTATATATAGAAGAGCTGAGTTAGCAACAGTGGTCAAAGGTAGTGAACTTAGAGTAATTTTCTGTATTATTTCCACCTCTGCTTTCAGATTTAATATGCTGTTTTATCACAGAGAAAGATAAAGTGTTTTGTGACAGCCTGATAGTTTAAGTTTCATTAGATGTGTGAACCTTTTCAGTCCAATATCAGCTGAAATGCTATTGTTCACATTAGTACAAAAGGAGAAAGGCACCTATGCACACATCTTTGAATTAAACTGAAAATCAGATGCCCTTAAGATACACATCTGTTTTAGAAACTGTGCATATCTGATAATCACCTAAAAGCCAGAATATGTTTTCATTGCACTGTGCTCGTAAGCTAAGCCTGATACAATTGAATAAATTAAGTTTGGCACATTTGAACTACAACAGAAGTCACAAAACTACGGTGAAACCCCATAAGTGTTACATATTTGTAACAAATGACAAATGTGAAATGATTTGACCATACATGATCTTTCAAAAAGGATAGTATTTCGCTTGTGAAAAAATAGCTCAATTTACAGAAACGGTTTAACTGGAAATTCAATTAGTTTAGTGATACTTTATCACTATAAGGATGATCTTTAGGCTACTGCAGAGTTAAGAAAAGGTGCACAGAGATTGAAATTGTCTTAATATTACTAAGTATTATAACTTTGTTTATGGACTATGTTCCTTTTCTTAGACATTAGGTGTCATAAATCTCTCTGGAGTCTGACAAAAGACTTAGAAAAAGTTTGCCATTCTTCTTTTTATTTTCAGGTGCTTTACGATATTTAAGACACAAGACACAGTATTTCTTAACTTCCATAGCAAAATCAGAGCTTTTTGATCAGCAGGTTGATACACTTACCATTTTATGAAAATCAAGTTACATTCTGGTTTTAGTCCACAAGCCCCAGGAATCACTTACTTACATGTGAGAAGAACATCAGTATAATTTGATTACCTGAGTCAAAATATCAGGGATCAAATTCAGTGATCCCTCAGGAAAACCACAGAACATGCAAAGTGTGTGGGCGATTCTCATTCTTTACCTTCTCTGTCAAGCTGGACAAGCCAACATTAATGGCTCCCCATGGTGTAGTAGAGTGAGAAAAGTTCTCATGGGCAAAAGGTTGTGTGGGGACCATATGATCTACTTTTTCAAGTATAACAATGAAACAAACAGAAGGCAACAATAGGGCCTTTATCTGCTTATGTCGGATAGGCAATTGCCTTGATGAGATAACAATGAAAAAACAACAATGAAAAAACAACTCCTATCTCATGAAGGTAACTTGAAAGAACATAATCTCAAATGACTCATTCTTCTCAAGGTATTCCATAAGCAATAGAAAGGGGAAAAATCTCATGGTCTTTCTCAGACTCTTTCTATGTCTGGGCAAAGCTAGGTTACAATTTAACTTTCCAGTTAAATTAAATAGGATGAAATATACATCTAGAGAAACCTAATATGACTTCTGTGACAGCTCATTCACTCATTTGAAACATGTCTATTGGTCCTATTCCTTTGTTACCAGTGAAAGTTGGCTTGTGCTGCTCCAATATTATAAGAGGAGTCCTGTCTGAAAAGAAAAATTATTTTTCTCTCAGGAAGAAAGTTCTTTGCCCTTCTTGAAGATTTCCTGTTGCTTATATATATTTCTCTTCATACTGAAGAGACTATATAATCCTAAATTTACCCTATCCATTTTCTGAAAGTAGGCTGTTTTATCCAGACTTCATGTTATATAGTGAAAAATGTTCAGACCCACATATGGATTAAAATTTTTGATTTGATTTCCAATTAATGAGGATAATTTTTAGAGTGAAATTTCTATTCCATTTTTAGGAAACTAGGCATTTTCTTCTTCTGTTTTTTTTTTTGTTGTTGTTTGTTTGTTTTTTGTTTTCTGGTTTTTTGTGTGTTTTTTTTTTTTAATTAATGATTACAATATGTGTGATTTGATGAGCTTTAAAAAAATCTTTCTTTTCTAATTTAAATGTCTGGACAAAAGAACTTTTCTAATATATATATAACTTTATATAAGTTGGAAGCTTAGTAGACCAGAGCAAGAGGAGGAAAAGGGAAAAGAAAAAAGAGAAGAATGAATCATGAAGGACTGTGTAACTGAAAAGTTAATGATGGAATTACAGCCTTTTAAAACCCCACTTGACACCTTGAACAGGTTGTATCCACAAAATGAAAGAAGAAAATGGAAATGAAGTCTGAGTGCAGTGTGACTGAAAATATGATTAACTAGTCAACTAAATGGTGTAGTAACTTTCAGTCTCAGCTGTATATTGACAAATTAATCAGTTTTCCAGTTCTGTTAACACCTTTTCTTGAGTCCTTCATCTAACTATCCCAATTTGACTTAATCTGGTTCCTGAACTCATTGCAATGGTTTTCCGGTCACTGTGGCCATATCCTGTTTTAAGAAGCATTAACTGAAAAAGTGATGGGTGGGATTTGAGGAGGAAATGGAGAATATTTTTTTCATATGTTTGGAGGTAAGAAGAGAAATAAAACTAGATAATAGGAGCAGTCGTTCTTTTCAGGCATTTTGAGACTTCTGAATTTTAAATCTAAGTGATTTAAATTTCTGTGGTTTTAAATTCACAGATAGGAGCTCAATATAAGTTTTTATAAAATGTCTAATAAGGTTAAATATAGAATTGCGTTTCTAAAACAGTGAAAATGCAAACTGATCTTATCTGTGTCTGCTGTAACTATTTTTTACAGTAGTTCTGGGTTGCTGCATGCCACCTGGTATCAGTACCTAAGAAAGCAGAAAATAGTAGAGGTGAATACATAGCATTTGTCTATTTCTTCTTTTTTTTTTTTTTTTTTCCCCTGACCTTAACACTCCTGGGGGCATTCAAGGGGACAAATTAAGTTAGATAACCTCAGTGGGAAGCAAAACAGTAATAAAGAGTATCTAATGATTTCATGTTTGCTCTTTGAAAATTTTATTAAAAATAAAGTTTATCTAAATAAAATATTTAACTACTCTCATGATGAAAGAAACCACTACTTCGCACAGCTTGTGTGGACATTATCTTGCAGTCCAAATTAGCACTCAGAAAAAAATATTCTGAGCACTGTTAGATTAGTGAAGTAGTGGTAAAGGGTAGCAATAGAAGTTATTTTGCTAAAACCTCTCCTGATATAATTTACCATAACAATGACAACTTAAATATAGTGAAATATTTTGAAAATTAGTATCCACAATGTGATCTTCATAATCACTGTTTTTCTGGTAGTGGGTTAGTCATTTTCATTCCTAATGAAAATAAAATGTCTAAAAATCAGTATTCCTATAAAATAAATTAGGTTGGGTGATTTTCATGCTGTCAGAGACACAGTATGGTTTGGAAATGTTTTTTTCCTAAATGGGAATCCATGCTGAAATTCAGTAGGAAGGTACAGATATGAAGCTGCCCTTAGAGCTTTTAGAGAACATCTGCAGGCCCCTTTCCACATGAGCTGATTCATCACATCACAGTTCATTTTGGCTCTTCACATTGCCCAGTGCCTGCTATACTGATGGGTTGTGTTTGATGGACAAGTGAGCTGCAGTTAGATATCTGGCCTTTCATTCTGAATATTTTCATTCATGCTAGTCCTCCTGAATTAAAAAATAACCAACAACAAGAATTATTGAGAAATCACACAACAAGATGCAGTTAATTGTTGTGGACATGCTATGAAATGAACTTTCTTACAGCAAAACTCATCTTTCAATAAAAAATTTAATCTGTCCTAATTCACTGAATAGAAATCTAAAAGTAATTATCTATTGATTATTACAGCAGTAGCTGGCAAATCTATAGCTACAAAAGTGTCAGTGTTTCCATTATAAACCCTGTAGTTCTAGGTTCTAAAAATTTGAAGACTATTGAAATTTGACACAAAAGTCAGAAGATTAGAAGCAACCTCTCTGAAATGAAATTTTGGTGTCTGGCCATTTGCAGATTACATAATTGAAGAAGCAGAATAGTTTGCTGTTTGAGCACATATTGTGCAGGCTTTTCATTTTGGAAGGACTTCGCTGGAAATAATGACATTTACCTTACACTCAAGACTCCCCGTACTATTTAAAATATAACAACATGACTTTCTTTAAATTATATTCATCAGGATTATATAAGCATGACACAGTAGTTCCAGTGACACTCTGGATGACATCATAGGGGATTGTATCTTATATTCTATCGTAATAATTGTCCCTTCTGATTGCTGTGGATAATGATTCCTGTTCTGTACTGCATCCAGCCATCCCTCATTTGGAGAAGCATAGGGTGGTTCTTTTGTGGAGAATGGTTTTCTGAAGCTTCTGTGTTTAGATATCTTGAAGGAAAATGGGCAAATATTTACGGAGGTGTATAATATGTATCACAAAGTCTGTCAAACACAAGAGAAGTATGAATCTTCTGCTATCTCTTTTCTGTTTTATTTTGTCCTAAAGCTATGAAGATATTCTCCTAAACCTAAGTAGATATTCTCAGTTTGTAAAAAACAAACAATTCAGTTCAATGGAAGACTGAAATATGTAGTAAACTTTCCAAATACCTAAAGTAAAAGATAATAAGTCAATTAAGTTAAACTTTTTACACATTCAACTGCTTGAGAAAGCTCTTTCTACCTGTCTCACCTTATGCTTCTAATGAAAATGTTTGGAGAGAAAGGACAGACAAGCTTGGTAGCAGAGACACAATAAGAAAAGACAAGAATGATGTGGCAACTGCAAAAGGTATAGAAATGGTACTAGCCAAGTGTTAAATCTGCAGTCAATCACATTGAAATTGTCATGTTTCTTACTGAAGTATTTCCTCTTTGAATGTTAGTGTGTGGGGAAACACCAACATGAAAACCAAAAACACATCCAAATGAGCCAAAGCCAACAAACCAGAGCCAAGCCATGTTAAGGCTGTGGTGTCTTGGAGCTATAACCTCAATTCTTCCCCAAGTGGTGGCAAAGCAATATTGCTATTTCTCGCATGCCAAGAAGCATGGGTTTTTGCATTCCATTTTTTTCTCCTAGATTATTTAAAAATACTCCAAAAACAAACAGTCAAGTCTTAAGCATATCACCTACAAGAAGGAGGACATTTTCTAAGGGAAAAAATAAGTAGTTTATTTTTCATTATTTTAAAATTCTTAATGTTACTGTTTTTAAAATGTGAACATACTATCTGAACAGACTAAGTAAGCAACAGTTTATCTAAATAGTGAAAAGAAAATAAAATGAAAACTGTGAAGAAATGAAATTTTTCAGCAGTGAGACAGAAAAATCCTGCATTTCTGAAAGAGAATTCTGGTTCATGAGCTAAAAGTTAAGTCCGAGTTCCTCTGTCAGAAATTATCTTTTTCTCCTGAATCCTTTTTTTGAGATCTGTGAGACCTTTTCTTGTCATCATCAGGGCTGAACAATTCTGTACGGTGGTGTCTGTATATGTGAGATGTAGTATGGACTGAATTTAAAAGGAAAACCAAGAAGTACACGCCTGGTAAGAAGAAGTAAATATGTATTCAGAAATTGGTGTCCTATAATCTTTTTTTTGGTTGAATTAGACTGGCACAGGCTGGAACCAATTTGACAGATTAGCTAAAAATGAAAGAGTAATGCAAATTAAATTCTTGTGTTTCCACTGACATTTTTTCTGCTTCATTCAATTTTAACAGTCATTTTTAGAACAATTCAAAGAAAACCTACCAATCTTGCTAGTATTGTCTGTAGCATGTTAAGTCTTGTTGTACAGGAAAGCAATGTTAGGATATTACGTCTACTCTTGATTGGTAGCTGTGGTCATTCAGCTCCCTGCAGGCATAACAAGTACACTACAAAACAGCCATCTCCTGCACAAATTGACCATATCACATTGTTTTGATTATTGAGTTTGGCAGAGACAGCTGATGGAAGTTGCAATGCATTTTCAATAAGAACGTATGAATATATGTTCATTTTAACTCCTTCACTTATCTGTTTTTGATAAAGCCTGAGTGTTTATGCAATAGCAGGGATTTTTATTGTGGCAGAAATACTTTACAGGGTAACATTATATCATTCCATATGATCTCAGTTAACTATCTGTGACCATATTGGTGGGCACAGTGACAGTTTATATTACATATTTAATGACTGCTGATTCTTCTGGCTCTGACATGGACAGTGTGTGGTCAAATTAGTTGAAAGGAAGGTATTTGATAATTCAGAATCTGTCTGGAAAATCTCTGCAATACTGGACCTCATCAAGAGGATACAGGGTTGATACATATGATTAATCTACTAATTGATTGCTTGGTTCAAATGCACTCTTATGCCTCCAAAACTTGAAGTTTTACTGACCCAACAACAGTATAATAATCACTGCTTGTTTTCAAATCTGATAAATTTAGCTGTGTTTTCACTAGTGTCATTGCTGGCCTACCTTTGAAGACAAAAAATCAAATCTGGGGACGGGTCAAGATTTTGACGTCTTCATCCTAAAGTTACATAGGAGTAAAAGAGTAGATATTGAAGGACAGTGAAATTACTGCAGTATGACACCTTATGGGAATGTAGATCCAAAATATTTTTTTCCCATAATATTGATATCTCAGATACATTTCTTTTGCATTTTCATAAAGTAAATAGAAACTGCACAGTTTACTATTACTGAAAGAAAAAAAAAAATCATTGTGGATTACAAATTGACTAATCTCTAAACTGGAAAATCCAAAGAGATTATCTTTCTTTAATATTGAAGCAGACCCCCTCAAATTTCCTCTCTAGAGATCAGCAGACTGTGAGTTATTTATTAGTTCTTGGAAAATATGGGGGGAAAAAAGCAAGCCTACAGTTGTCCAAGTACTTGCTAATAAAAGGAAAGCATTTTACTGGAGTTCATAAATTAATAGCTGACAGTGAAAGTAGAACAATAACTAGTGGAAAAAGTACTTTGAATGTGAACCCACATTGCTGGTTCTAAGTCACCTCTCAATTGTCTGAAAGAAGACTTGGATGGCATTTCAGTTAAAAACTTTCTTCAGCGTATTTTGGGTGTACAAAACAGTACCAAATTTTAATGATCTGAAAGTAATCTTGAAGATATTATTAAGTCATCAAATAGGTGAATAGTACAGAATCATTCTAGTGACCCTAGTCATAAAGAATATATGGATAATGTTGCCAGGTTGCTCTGTGTTGTGGTTAGAAGGTTTGGGATTTGCCATCAAGGAATGATGTGAGTGTTATCTCTGACCTACTTCTCCCCTTCCCCTTCTTATCCTTCCTCTTCTGTTCCATCTACGTTGGGGAAATCATCCACCTATAGCTGTATGGCAGCTTTCACAATTAGAAAGTTTAAGGGACCTTCATCAATGTTTATATTTGACTGATCATCTTCCTCCATGATGTTGCTAAACCAAAGTTCTGTGCTATGAAAGTATTATCAAAGTCTGAAAAAATGTTGGTACTGAAACCTGAAGAGGCAGTTATTTAATCTGTACCCCTCAAAAAGTGAAGAAACAAAAATTGTTTATGAATATCAGCAAAAAATTTTTGGACATGCATTTGAATGAACAGGAGTGGTTATGGAGAAAATTGGATTAATATTTTGAGATAAGTGAACTGCCTGAGCATAATTGTCTGAGACGCAAGCAGATAGGAAACAGCTGAATTACAAGAGATGAATAGACAGTGACATGGGTGCCTGTATTTTTCCTGTTCATGCACCAGAAGAGAACATCCAATAAAATTAAAAAGGAAAAAAAGAAAAAAGACAAAAGCTGATTTACTGAATGCAAAACGAACTTTGAAATTCATTACCAAACTTAATCTTTTAGGCCAAAGTATATTAAATATGGACATAAGTATAAATATATACTTATATATTTATAA
>NW_010137020.1:0-473 GCF_000699245.1 Pterocles gutturalis | reverse complement strand
TGTCCCCATGGGGGTCTCAGTCTTGTCACATTGGGGGTCTCAATCTTGTCACCCTGGGGGTCCTGATCGTGTCCTCTTGAGGGACCTGATCCTGTCCCCTGGGGGTCCTTGTCCCACCCTTGGGGGGTCCCAATCCTGTCACTTTGGGGGTCCTGATTCTGTCACCTTGAGGGACCCGATCCTGTCCCCTTGGGGGTCCTGGTCGCATCTTCTTGGGGGGGGGTCCCAATTACTGTCCCCCTGGGTCCCCTTGGGGATCCTGCTCCTGTCCCCATGGGGGTCTGATCCTGTCCCCATGGGGGTCTCAGTCTTGTCCCCTTGGGGGTCACAATCCTGTCCCCTTGGGGGTCCTGATCCTGTCCCCTGAGGGTCCTTATCCCACCCCTTAAGGGTCCCGCTCCTGTCCTCGTGGGTGTCCGTCCCTTTGGGGGGGTGTCCCTTTGTCCCCCCCCCTTGGGGGTCCCCTGTCCCCA
>NW_010137019.1:342-661 GCF_000699245.1 Pterocles gutturalis | reverse complement strand
AGAGCACAGTGACTGCAGCTCTGGCTTCCTGAGAGCGACCGTTCTGGGGTTAGCTCAGAGCCCCAGCACTGAACTATTCCGGTAACAGGAAAACAAAGATCCATCAATCACACATGCACATATATATATAAACTGTGGATATATATTCACCACTCGCCCAGGCACAGCTTTGGGCATATCCTTGGGAACTTTGCTGCGGACCCAGGGCCCAAATCTCTTCCAGTCTCTGAAAAAGCTCCTTTGGGGAGATGCTGATGGCAAAGGGCAACGCGGAGCCAAGAGACCCCCCTGGAGCCCGATGCAGAGCCCGGCGGGGGAG
>NW_010137019.1:0-248 GCF_000699245.1 Pterocles gutturalis | reverse complement strand
CTGGAGACCAGCGAGCGGTTTGCACTCTTGCAAGAATTAAATGCAACGGGAGGAGACGAAAGCCATTAAACTGCCGGGACCTCGGCGTGTGCCAAGCCCGGCACCATCCGGCGCGCCAAGAGCCAGTGGGGAAACCATCACGCCCTCGGTGCCACCGCAGCCTTTTGCCAAAAAGCAGCAGTTTGGAGCTTGCCTGGGCATGAAAATCCAAGCCCACGTCAGTTCTCCCGGCATGCGGCTGCCGGGGC
>NW_010137018.1:2515-2825 GCF_000699245.1 Pterocles gutturalis | reverse complement strand
TTTTATTTAAAAAAAAATCTTCCCTCCTAGTTGATACTCCTCTGTTCCAGAATTTCGTTTTTATAGTTTGCCTTAATGTGGTGTGCGAGTGCTTTGGGGCTTTTTGAGCGTTTTTTCCATCAAAAATGCGTCTCCGACGAAGCCCATCTCCCCCTTGGGCTGCAGGTGAGGGAGGATGGGGGTGTCTCCAGCCCCTGCTCCCCTGGGATTTGCCTCTGACCTGCCCCTTCCTGCAGAGCTCTCCCTCTTCTTCTGGGATGGCCAGTTTAGGGACTAAAAAAAGTAACTGGAAGAATGCGCGGATCTGGGC
>NW_010137018.1:0-2473 GCF_000699245.1 Pterocles gutturalis | reverse complement strand
CAGATGATGTTTCTTCCTTATGCTGGGAATGGCTCGAAGCTGAACTATCAGCCCTTGTGTCCCGGGGACCCTCCTGATTGTGGGAGCAGTGAAGTGGCTCTGGCTGCTGGTAGCTGCGGGGTATAAAAACCGCAGATAATTGGGAGGGAAGGGGGGGATGACCCGTTGCTGGGGCTGGGGTTTGTGCTTCTTCCTAGCTGGCAGTTGGGTGTTGCTGCGTGGACACTGAGAGCGTGAGTTTGGTCTGTGGGAGCAGGCAGGAGGCTACAGCCATCATCTTGTACTTCTGGGGATCTTATTGCCTTCATCTTGGTACAAATTATTCCCTGGGCAGCCTCTAATTAAACACCTCTCCCCAGCTGTCTGCCCCTGGGTTAATTTTTCTGGGGGTTTCTGGCTGTGAGGTGGTGGCTGGAAGAGCCTCCCTACTTCCCATAAAGCCACCTAAAGTGACTGTCCCCCTGCTTTCGCTCTACCCCGAGCAAAGTCGAAAGGGCAGCTCTGGTGTTTGCATAAGTTGAAGGCAGGCAGCAGGAACGAAGGGCTGCTGGGAGGAGAAGTGTGTGTGTGTGTGTGTTCCTGCTTCTGAGCTTTCCGTGCCTGTGCTGCTGTGTTGACAAGCAGATGGGCTTGGGTTTCTCCTGGTAGTGAAATCAGGAAAGGCTGTTTCCTTTCTGAGATTTACAGCAAATGAGGAAAAGTTGGGGCTTTGTCAGGCTTCACGCGTGCAGAGCGGCAGCTGGAGCAGCGAGGCTGCCTGCCCGCAGATCCAACTTGGGCAAAACTCCGCGTGTGAGCTCTGCCTCTTGACTTTTTGCTTTGTCACACTGTAAAAAGCAAATGCTCTGCTCAGGCGGGGGGAAATGGGTGTTGTTCCTCTTCCCCAGGCCTCCCAGCAGCTCAGTGCTGGGTGATGTGGTGCTTCCGCAGTGGAAGTGACATCTCCTGTGCCACCCCTCGCAGGGGCGGTTTGGTGGTTGCAGCTGCAGAACCCACGTAAAGCTGGTGTCAGATAACTTTTTTTAAAAAAGTAGAAGTTAGAGTTAGCTGTTACAGTGCATTAAACCTGAGCAAGGATTTTCCTTCCCCCCAAGGAGTCTCTCCTTATGTTGTCCTCTAACCCTTGCGTCTCAAGTGATGCTCGGGTGTGGAGCACCAGCCCTGCTTGGAGAGATGTGAGCTCTCTCCCCACATCCAGCCTGCGGCGAGTGGCAAACTTGCTGCCAGGGCTCCATCCCTCCAGGATCCCTCGTGGCCTCCAGCCTGCTGGGATGGGGGTGAGCTACAGCTCTACCTGGGATGGGCTCCAGATGTTGGGAGCACTTGAAATGTGGAATGGGAAAGCACAGGTGTTAATGCTCTTCTAAAAACCTCTTTGAGACTTGTTGTCTTTCTCTGCGGCTGTGCTGGCGGGCGAGGGGAGTGTTATGGGAAGCCTACATAGCTGCTGCTCCCCTGTGCTGCAGCCTCCTTCAGCGCTGCTTTCAACTCCTGGACCAGCATTAACGCTGTCAGTGGCGAGACAAAGTCCAGTGGCAGCAAGGTGGGAGCAGCTGGGCTGCAGAGAGCCCTTTGTAGGAGCCCCAGGACAGAAACACCTCTGCTGAGCCATGTCCAGTGCAAACCAAGGCAAAAAGCATTAATCGCTCTCTGGCCAAGGATGAAGGCTCCCCGAGTGCATCGCTTCTGCTGTGCCCGTTGTGGAGGCAGCTGCGGGCGGGGGGACAGCTGGGCTGGGGGGAGCCTGGCGAGTCCTTGGAGGAAAAGATGCTCTGGAGCGATGCTGGCTGTCAGGGCATCTCTGCGTGTTTGTAGTGTCACCCCTGGTCCTGAGCACAGCTGCTGCGGCGCTGTGCGTAGCCAACAAGCTTGGAGAGGTCTCATCGTTGCCTCTAACGTGGCAGCAACTTGAGCAAAAGGTTCTAACTTTCGAGATCTGTCCTTAAAGAGTCCAAAAGCTGGGAGGGAGGAAAATAACCCTGTGCAGGCTGGATGGGGAGCAGGGCGCTGGTACGGGGTGGTGTGGGGTGCAGGAAGAAGCCCCCTCGTGCTGTTAGCAGCAAGCCCTGGAGGAACTCGTAAAACTAGAGGAAAAGAACAAATATGTTGCTCTGAGCAACTGAAAGGAGGCAAATTGTCCTCCTGGGCTGAGTCATAGTCTGTAGAGCTGCGGCGGTGTTTGTGCACGGGGTGTGGTACCTGCGGGGAGGTGGCACAAGGGCTGAGGCTTGGCTCTGCTCTCCTTGCAGGGGTGGAAATGACTTTTTGTAAAGCTTAAGGGTGGAAATCCCAGCAAGCTTAAGGGTGAAAATCCCAGCAACTGTCGCCAGCTGTTCTCCCTGCGTGGTGAACGTGTGCCTGGCTCTGTCTGGGGTGTCACACTGCGGGCTTGGTGACCGTCATCTCCTCGGGATGCTGAGGTGGCTCTCGGCTGGGTCCTCCCCTGCTTTTGCAGGGTGATGCTGGGCGGCTG
>NW_010137017.1:3201-31672 GCF_000699245.1 Pterocles gutturalis | reverse complement strand
GAGAAGAGCGACAGGTGTTCGGTCCCGGTCCTTTGTTTCCCTGCTTTTATTCTCCTCGCTAATGCGTGTCATATTTTTACCACCCGAGGAAACGAGAGGCACGTCCCCTGCTTGAATCGGCATCGCCAGCGTGGAGCCGCGTGCTTGCCTCCCTGTTCGTGTCCGGCATAGCTCCCCTTCCGCTCCGGTGTACCCGTACTCATTTTGCCATTAAAAACCCCAGGGAAGACCCTCTGGATTTGGCGGTGCTGAGGCCTCCTTTGCTGAGAGCTCTGGCGTGAGCGGGTGCGCACAGGGCTGCACAGAGAGCCCCAGGACCCCCGGCTCGATTGCTTTTTATTGATCTGCGTCTGACTTGTTGCGCGTGGTCCAGCGGGTAATGGCATGTGTGCCAAGGAAGGCCGGGTAGCTCTTAGTCCTGCTATTACTTAACACCACTTTTCATCTTCAAAGCGCCGTGTAAACACCCGTGCCCACAATGTGCTAATCTGTGTCTGATAGAGCAAACTGGGATAGAGATGTTCAGCACCATCTTCTCACGGCCATTGCAGGGGAGCGCGTCAGAGAGAGAGCTGGCACATGGGGCATCTTGGCTGGAGACCTAGGCTCAGGCCACTCTGCTTTTTGTATTGCAGTGGATGGATTTTATTTTCAGAAAGGTGCTTCCGTTATGTTTCTTGCTTGTATTTTAAAGCAACAATGCTTGGATTTTGGCAAAGAGTTTGTGCTGTAGGTGACACACTTCATTGCACCAGGCGGGACAGAGCAGGATATACCTGGGGCTGGGTGACTAAATCTGTCCTTCTTCTAATGCACCCAACACTTTGTGTAACACAATGTGGAAGCTGGTTTATCCTTTTCATTAGTACCATTAACGCAGACTAAGCCAGGCCAGGTATGTGAAATTTTTGTCTTTAAGCAAGTAGAGACACCTGTGACTGCATCTTGGGTATGGTTTGTTCATAGTTAGCCTATGGGAGGGGAAAAAACACAATTGCATGGGTGCAAACGACAGCGAAGTAACAGGTGTCACAATTTTGAAGGAGACATCTTTGTTCTGAACCACAAGCAGGCATGGAAGGTCAGGGGGCGTGTATAAAAACACATGAATGCACACTCCCACGTTTATAAAATGTGCAGCAGCGAGGAGCCGCAGGCAGGGGTGAGGGGTTCTGGGTGCACAGGAAGAGGAGGCTCCAGCAGTGGGCTGGCAAAGCTTGGCCAAGAATGGCCAGAGAGATTCAGCCGTGGCTGCAACATCTGCTTTCTGTTCTGACTTGGTGCGTGCTGATGGCAAGGGATTTTACACATTCCTGGCTCTTGCTGTGCAGCGTGTCTTTCTGTATTTTCTTTGAAAAGCTGCAGGTCAAATGAGTTGACAAATGCTGGAGCTGTTTGCGCTGGACATTAAAAATATATGTGCCATAAATATCAGGGCATTGCTAGAGCTGCCGTTCTGGAGGAGGAGGTCACTGCAGGCGATCTGCTCTAGCCCACAGGGACAATGTGACATTTTTGTGCCACTTTAAACAAGCTCTGTCACATCAGGTGAGGCGATTCATGATAACCTCATGCATTTTAATGGAAATGTCAACTGCAATCTAGTAAAAGAAAATGTTCCTTAGATACCTTGTCTGATACCTCAGTGCTTGCCCATGCGTGGTAGTTCTTGAAGGAGATTTCAGCAAACCCATCGACTTACCAATATTGTTCTTTCCAGGTTAAACTCATGCTGTTGTCTGCTGCTGGAGAGGTGTACAGGTACTGCTTGCTCCTGCATGGAGGATATGAGTCCAACCTTTGCTAGAGCAGGGAGCTCTGTCCTTCTAGGGGCTAGTGCTCCCATATATGATATGAACTATAGTTTAACTGAAGAGCAGCATGGTTTTAGCAGAGATAGTGGGATCAGCACCTTGCTGCATGTGTTTTCCTGCAAGCCATGTGTAGAGCAGTATAATGCAACATATAATAACAGGGTTTGATTCTTTATAGATCACGTATGGTCACTAATGCAGCTGTGGTGACACGGCGAAGGCAACTGTGGGAGAAAATCCTGCAGCCTCGGCTACTTGCCCTGTGTTTTGGCATCCCAGGTAAGTCTGACACATAATGCCTCACTCTGCTATTTGAGCTGTCAGTTGTGTTTGAAAGGTCTCCAGCTCCTAGAAGAACATCCACAGAGATGTAATGCAACTCAGAATAAGGACTCTACAGGCAAGTGTGCTGCCATCCATGGTTTTTGAGCTTGAGTCAGTAGGTCACCCAGGCTCTCCGTGGATAATATAATCAGAGCACGGAATAAAGACATAATGAGCATGGACAGGGTCCATTGGAAATGCTTGAGTAGTTTCTTTCATAAATGGTATAACATCTGTTGTTGGTGGAGGCACAAGTTCCTGTCAAAGAGACACGTCATCCTTATAAATATTAACGATGCATACAAATGGTGGTGGGTGTGAACTGTGGCGGATGTTAGGTTAATGGGGGAATTGCTCCTTAGGCATCAGTTTGCTGTCATCATACTTATTTCTACACTAACAAATACAAACTGTTTAGGTGTCAGAGCAAGCAAAGAGCTATCTTCCCCCTCCTCCTCTCCCTGGGGTCCCTTCACAAATGCAATGTGTACTGTAATTAGTCTCCTGCCTTGTCTCCGATGAAAATTAGTCCCGCTCACAGAACCAAGGTGGAGGGAGCACGCCTGGAGCTGGAAGAGCTGAGGGCTGGAGGTGATAAATGAAGCAAATGAGGAAGGCTGTTTGGAGAATTTTGCAGCATTCCCCATCAGCCTGATCCTAGTTGCCTTTAGTGCTGTTGATTTCTCTGCTGGTAGAAGCTCATGTTTAAGAGGAAAGTTGGGTTGACTGTCACCCCTGAGCTGCTCTTGGGCTGGAGTCTGTTGGTTACTGCAAAGGGTGTTTGCTGCCTTGAGTGCTGGGTTTCCATTGCCCCTTTCAAGAACCATAAGGCTTTTCCTATCCTTTCCTATCTATCAGCAGGCTTGGCAGCAGCGCTCATGTTCATCGGCTGGGGCACAGAACGGTTCACACCAACGCTAGCGAGTAGCGCTCAAACGGGCCTGATGTCCATTCACAGAAGAGCCCCAAGACTGTGCCCGCTGCCTGTGAAGGCTTGGGTTCCCCTTCCGCTGGGAGGGTGGGCCCTGCTTTCTGCCGTTTCAGAGCTGCTCACGGCGATACTGAAATGTAACAAATGGTGGGGGCTGCGCTGGGCAAGGGGTGAGGACAGCAGAGCCCCCCTCCCTGCGGGTGAGGGATGGGTGGGTGTGTGCACTGGGGGGTCCCCCCAGTAAAGCCCTGTGTGCCACTTGTATTACCTTGTTGTTCTTTCCTCTTAGCCTGTTGGGCTCCAGCAGAGGTATGTCTGTACTCAGCTTCAGCTTGCACCGATTAGCCATGGTCCATCGGCAGTGACTATGGCAGGTGCTGTGTCTTGTGAGGTCAGAGAGACCATCGCTTGGGCACATTGTGTGTTGGAAGTGATTTCAGGGAGATGACAATAGCTATCTGAAGCGCTTACAAAGTTTTTTTCAGTTGGATTAAAAAAGCACATAATCAGCCTGTGGTGCTTCAGGGAGCAGTCTTATGGTGTTTCCTGGATTTGATTTCTCTAATATTTTTGGGATTTGAAAGTTATCCTAATTATGGGGCTGACTTCATCATAGGCTGTATCCTATCTTTGTAACAGTGATGCAGTGGTCCTCCTCTGCAAGATATATTTATTAGCTCCTAAGTGATTTACAGGCATCCTTGTTAAAGTACATTTTCTTCAGAGGAGGTGCTGAATCTCTTAAACACAACCCTGGCTAAGGCTGAAAGCTCATTTAAGTGTGTGCCCTTCACAGCATATTCCTTCTGGCATGTGGTGCGTGGCCAGGGTGACTCCCAGGCTGTTCCTCTGGCAATGACACTCCACGTTTGTTGGCAGGACACAGGTTTTGTTTTTATCAGATTAACATGTACATAATCAGGCTCTGAACTTTGCTCCTGTGTGTTTTGTGAAATGCTCTAGAAAACGCCTGCTTTCGTAGTCGCTGGCGGGTTTGCTTTCACATTGCAAATTACCTATCGGTGGGTGGGGGAAAAAAGTGCTCTCAGGCGGATGTTTGTGAGATCCCTTTTAGCAATGGCAGAACATATTTTACAGTCAGTTTTGATAAACATTGGTCTTTTGTAAATCAAAATGAGAGAAGTTTTACAGGCAGAGGGCAATCCCCTTTACTTGAGAGTCCTGGCATGTTGGTAGCTCGTGTTTTGCATAAATACTGGGTTTGACCCTGTTGCAAGAGGTGCCTCCAAGTGCACAGATGTGTTCCTGGAGGTATCCATGGACAGCCTGGGACATGACCACGGTCACAGGTATCTGTGGTTCTTGACTTAACCATGCTGTGCTGCCGCTCTGGGCTGGTCATGTCTCAAAGGAGGTGATGCTGTATAGCCCAGACTCCTTTTAATGGTACGGAAAAGGACCCTGCTGAGGTCTTGGTCTGTTGCGTACTATGGAGGAGGAAGTCTTTTAACTACTCTAAGTTTAGGGTGGATTTTAGCCTTGCTGTCCCACACAGCTCATTTACTTGTCGTACTGCTCGGCTGGTTTGTGTTGGTGATTGAGTCCCTTAATCCACTGCAGAAGCTTCCTGCCTCTGTTTCAGTGAGGAAACATCATTCAGAGTGGTGCTGGAAGGCACTGGCAGGAGGCAGCATGAAGGAAGCTTAGTGAGCAGGTTTGGCCGAGGTGACGAGTGCCGTCATTCCTTCCTCTCTGTATGTGTCTGCCCTTCTTTCGGGAGGAGCTTAGCGCACTTCAAGAGAGGAATCGTGTTTTTGAATAGTTGGACTGAGAAATAGCTCTGGAACTTCCGCTCAGAGAAGCATAACAAAGAAACATAACCTCTATGAGGTCCTTCTTCACAGCTTTCGGAAGTGCACCGTTGAACCCCATCGGCCGCAGAGCAAGGGGCGGCTGCTGGCTGTAAACCCGCTGCTGCCAGTTCCACTGGGAGGCCAGCGCAGAGCTGGCAGGTCAATCCCAGTAAGTGCTGTTTGGGCTGCTCATGGGTGTCAGAAATGAGGTGGAAACAGAAACGTTCAAAGACATTACAAACTATGGGCTTACACATTCTCTCCTGAGGAGGCCAGTGAATGCTGGGGGCCCTGGTTCTCCCATTCCCAAAGGCTCCGTGGGTTCCTGAGGCTCAAGAACGTGAAGCAGGATTTCAATGTGCAGAGGAGAACCTAATTCCTCAGCTTGGACAGTCATTTTTCGGGATTTTTTTTTTTTTTTTCTGGGGGGACACAGGTATTTGCAGGAGAAAGCAAAATCTCTTCCTGCAGTTTTCTGAGCGCTGGCTGTTGGTCGTGTGGAGCTGCCAGTGCTCCCACTCACATCGTGGCAGTTGTGGGGTGGCAATGGAAGGGATCTTCGGAGGGCTGGAGGGAAGGTGCTGTGCCTCCAAAATCAGTAGGAAACAATTGCCTTTCCCGTGATTATGCCTGTGTAAACAGGCACAGGGCATTGTAGCCAGCTCACATGACTAGAAACAAGTCACATAAGCGAAAAAGCTCAGGAAAGAGCAACAGAATCACAGGGAGTCAGGAATATCACGCAGGCTTGTATTTGTGCGGTGCAGGGTGACTTAAAAGAGAAAAAAAATGCTTGTTCATATAATAGGATTTTTTTTTTTTCTAGAGAATTAAAAATGCTTTATTCTATTTTAGGTGTTTATTTGGGTTTTTTTTAAGCTCTGGAGCAAGGGCAGCACTATTCTCTGCAGCGTGCTTTGTTTTATTGAGCACGTTGGGAAGGAGTTTATTTACTTGATGAATTCAGGATCCAGTTTAATTGGACTCTGAAATGGCTGGTTTGGGGGGAAGCCATTTTATTGGCTTCTGGGGCTTCCTTGATGTTCTCTAAACTCCAGTAAAAATTCTTAGCACAGCGATAGCTTCTGTGTCCTTGCAATTAATAGACAAAGCAAATGCCAAATTTGCACACATGCACAAACAGGGAGTTGTGGTAGGACTCGATCCACGAGAGGCTAGTGCATGTTGCTGTGTCAAATAAAAATCTCAATGATCTACAGCCTAAAACCATAATTAGAGGGCAGCTCTGAAAATTGACGTACAAACTGAAAATGTGGGTGGCTTTGGTACACTGAGTCGTTCTTCTTGGTTTCCTTCCCTCCTGGCCCTTTCAGAGGTGTGGTGTGTGGTCTGCCAGGGCTGCATGGGAGCCGGGGTGGCCTGTCCCCAGAGCTGCTGAGCTGTCTGGATCCCAGCAGGCTCCTTTGACAACTGTACCGTCTGAACTCTCTACGGATAAAAGTAGGGCAGTGGAAGGTAGGAGACCAGGCACTTGAAGAGCTGCTTGTCCCTGATTAAGCATTTGGTGAGTAACGAGGAATTCAAAGAGCAAGGTGTCAGGGGGAAAGAATTCTGGGGTTGCGGCTGGTGACTTCCTCTGCATGACTGTGTTGCAAGACAGATGCACTGGAGAAGGTGCAGAAGGTGGCCCCCGCTCCAGGTGGTCTGTGAAATGCCCCTGACTTACGGGGGTATGTAGCACAGACTGTATCAGGGATGGGGTTTCAGGCCATCACAGGGAAATCACTAAACCTTGGCTTTAGAGACACCTCCAGCTCCTGCTCTGCTGGCCTGCTACTCCAATACCTCCCTTAGCTTTGGTCTTGGAGGCTTTCTGGCACAGCTTTGCTAAACTCCAGGAGCTGAGAAGAAATCAACTTGTCAGTCCCATGCCTCCGTGCTCTGTGCCTGCAATCAAACCATTCACCTGTAAGACCCTAGAAGTCAATGTAAACAGATCTTCTGAGGACTTTCACGGTGGAAACCATGGGCAAAACTGCAAGTCCATACCTGTCAGTGCCCGAAATTCAAACAGCCCAGATGGGGCAGGTGGGGCTGAGCTGCTTCCTACAGCTGCCTGGGAAGAGCCTTGTCCTCACCTCAACAAGAACAGAGACCTTGCTCGGCCCTGGGCATGGCACAGGCTCCACAAGGTGTGGGCTCTTCTCTTTGAGCAGGATCGATGCTTGGGGACCTTCTCTTTGGGCAGGATCGATGCTTGGGGACCTTCTCTTTGAGCAGGATCCATGCTTGGGGACCTTCTCTTTGAGCAGGATCGATGCTTGCCTCACCGCCTGCCAGCTCTGCCTCTGGCCAGGAGCCATCAGCCTGGGAGGGCAGGGGGTGATATGTGGCCACAGTAGGTGACTGTTGAACGTGTTTCCACCCGGTGCTGTGATCACAGCCTCTGTTCAGGGCATGTGTTGTGGCATCCTGAACTCCTTCAGTTTCTCACATTTCTTCCTCCCATCTCTCCTGGACAGCTTGATCCTGTGGAGCTGAGTCAGACAGATGTGTGGAGGCTCTAGTCATGCTCATCCTCTGCTTTTCCTCGGTCAACTTGTTAATTATGTATTCTGCCAAAAGCTCATTGTGTTTTGTGGTAGAACTCTTCTGGCAATCAATGCAATGCAAAGGGCAGCTGGAAGAAGCCGTCACAAGTTCCTTTTGGCTATCGGGGTTGTGTTTAGCAGGTGCTGTGAGTGTCAGAGCGTGTGGTTTCCTGCAGTGTCTCCCTGCAGCTCTACTGACACAGCCATTGCTCCAAAAGCCCTTCCTGTTTTCTAGGATTGTTCTCTTCTGGGAAAAGTTCCTTTATTATGATGAGTTTTGTTTTTACATGTTCTTTTATTTCTTATGTCTCTATATAGAAAAAGAGTTGAGAAGAGTTGAGCTCCAAGAAAGAACTTAAATGTCTACCATCTAAACACAGTGGCTGAGAGTTAAATCTCCTGAAAGGGAGGTCTAACAAATCCACGTGCTTAGCAAGAAGCTGCCTCGAAATTGTCAGTAGGAGGCATTGTATGGGTGTATCTGAACTGCCCACCCCCCCAACCCTTGGAGCTGAGGTAAGGCTTCAGACAGGTGCCCATCCGTTCTGGATCTGGACCCGTCTCGTAGGGTGGGCACGCACAGCACCCGTGGGCAGCGCTGCTTCCATCAGGAAGCTCTCGTTGTCTCTCGGCGAGCCCAATCCTGCATCACGTAGGAGACTTGCTTTCCGTTTGTCCTTTCAGGCCAGAGAAACCCACCTCTCAAGACTGTTGAAAGCAGGGAGGGAAGGGAAGCTGTGGGCTTGGGGTTAAGAGTGGGGAACTGTGGGCTCAGGTCTCGGCTCCAGGGCCTGCTTTTGTTCTTTTTGTCTTGTGCTTCCCAGGAAAAGGCTTTATGATGTTTGTGTTCAGGCTTGCGTGGGGAGGGCAATTGACTGATTTACTCTGGTGACGTCTGTCTCTTTGTTGTATCAATAAAGTTGTTTGCACAGAATTAATCTGAAAGAGGAAGTGATCTTGAAAACTTCTGGGCTAAATTAGAGCTTCCTGCTCCTTTTCCAAACTGAGCCACTGCCTGAGGCTCCCCAAGGCTAGGGGGACCCCATCGTGGTGTGTGGTCCCTCCCTGGGGAGGGCAGGGGGAACATCAGCTGGTTCTTGTAGCAGGTTGCCCCCCAGTGTGGTGGCACAGGCAGGGCTGACACCCTGGAGCCACACGTTTTGCATTTGAGCAGCTCATCGCTAGGTGATGGAGCAATGCTCAATGGTCGTGTTACTCTCTACTACAAATTACTAAAAGTTCTCTTTTCACCCTAGACTGCCCAGTATTTCACCGCAACAGCTCTCCCATGGCTCTGATGGATAGAAATTGCCTGTGTAAGTCTACCCAGCACCAGGCTGCTTCTGAGCTCCAGAATGGCTGCGTGCTGGACTATGGACAGGACTCTGGATTTGTGCCAAAGGCAAGTGCAGCAATGTCGGGTTCTGGGACCCCAGGGGAGAAGGGTTATGAGAACAGGGAGGGAGTCCCAACATGTGCAGGACCTGGGGTGGGTGGGCGTGTTTAGGCTGGCCAAGAGAAGTCTGAGGGGAATCTAGCAACGTCCCACAACTCCCGTTACAGAGTTGGTGGAGTTGGGCTCTTCTCCTCAGTGGCAGATAATAAACCAAGGGGCAGCGCCACATGTTGCAGTTTGCAATGTTCAGATCAGATACTGAGGAAACCTCTCTCCGTCAGGGGTGGTGCAGCACTGGGACAGGTTCCCCAGAGAGGTCAGGGAATCTCTGTCCTGGGTGGTTTTTGAGGCTTGGTTAGACAGCCACAGTCAGCCTGATGTGCTGTTGGCAATGGCCGTGCTTCAAGGAGGCTGGGACTAGGGACCTCCACAGGTCCCTTCCAACCGGCATTTCGGTCACTCTGGTCATTCTGGCAAGCTTGCTCCCTGACCAGGAGGTGGGTGTGAGGGGAGGGAGGTGTTCCAGCAGCCTGAGGTGGCTGGAATTTCATTTGAACCCACTCCAAATTCTGCAGTAGAAGCAAGGCAACATTTGCTATGGCAGAGGGAGGCCCTGAAGCTGTAACAAGCTGCCTCTTTAGCTTTTGTGAAGTACAAGTAGCCAGTGAAAGAGAGGAGGGATGACACGGAGCTATCTTTAATATCTTTTGTGATGTTCTGTGTGCCTCCAGAAGGTCTCCTTCCACACTTGCCATCTAGCAAGCTTTTCTGGAAGCGATGAAGCTGGATTCCCCATGGCTTTATGGCATCTGGTTGGATCTTCTCTCCTTCGCATCCATACTTTGTTTCTCTGCTTCCCAGCAAAAGGTGAACTCCTGTTGCAGGACCTCTCACCTTGGCTCAGATGCCCATGTTCACAGAATTTACAAGAACCTAATTTCCTTGTAATTTTTTTCTTTCTCGACCTTTTTTTAATTTAGCTGGAGAAGCCGAACATTCCTGGGGGAGGACTGACAGGCTGAGGAAGAGATGGAGGCTTGCAGCAGGGTTGTTTCCTTAGGAGAGAAGAGGAAAAGAGTCCAGGGGACCCAGCAGTTCACCCATGTCCTCTTATCTGCAGATCTTGAACTTAATCATCATAAATATGTCATCGTTGCTGAAGTCATAATTAAATTCAGCTTTTTACTGTCAGCATAATTGCGTTAACCGTCTTCCTTTCTTGCTATGCCTTGAAATACAGTCTGTTCTATAGACTCTCTGCCAAGTTATTAAATTTTAATGCAGCTGGAATCGGGTTTTTAAAATATACCTTGCACCCATTAAATACAGTGAGTTCCCAGGCCTCCCTTGTTTCTGTATATGAATGAGATCAACCAAGCAAGCCAAGCGTGAAGATGTCGTGCAGCTGAGCCCTGCTGAGGGCTGCATACTTGGTGGCACTGAGCTGGCTCAATGTCCCCTGGCTGTACTGCAAATGGACAGTGACACTCCAACTTTTCGAGGAACACCTGTAAAATTTTCCCATTTCTCTCCTAAAATCCAGGTTTTCAGAAGAGGCTTGTCCTCTAGCAAATTGCATTCCTTCAGCCAAAATGTGTTTTCACAGCATAGCCTTGTCTTTGAGGAGTTAAAATGAAAGGGCGCCTGGCCCTGCAGGTGCTGCTGAGGGTATCTTGGGGAGGGGGCGATGCGAGGGGTACCCCAGGGAGAGCTCCCAGTCCCTCAGCTGCTGGTGAGCTGCTCTGGGATGGGATTTGTCTGGACAGACAGACAGCTCTCTCTGCCAGGATATGCTGTGGCTCAGCAGGGGGCTTTGCTGGCAAATGCCATACAGCTCTAATTAGCCTTTGGTTGGCCTCCAGCCATTGTTTGTTTGTTTGTGTTGCTTGTTTGTTTGTTTTTCTTGCATTGAGTTATCTTACTAGTAAGATGGGAGCAGCACATCCAGCCAGCATACCGAGCTGCCTGCTTCGGATGTTACGGTGCTGTTGCTGATAGAGCCATCCCATAAAGATAAGGCGGGTAATTCTCATCTGCCCCGTTAATGCCTGTCCCCCTTCAGAATCCTTCAGGAAGGAAGCCGCATTTGCAGTACGACCCCCTCTACTCCCCCCTTTACCACAGACAGCCCTGTCCCTGTGTGCAATGGAAAATCCCCTGCTCTGTATTCCCTCTGTGGGTGCCGGGATGGGGATGTAGGGACGTGCTGCTCTTGTGGCTTGGGCTGGGAGCCGAGGGCAGCGGGGGTGTCTGGGAGGGAGTTGTGCCCGCGGCTGGGTCCTCGGGGCAAGGGCAATCTCTTCCAGGTTAATCCCCTAGAGAATGGGGCTACTGCGCATGCTCTTTCCAAAAGCACTGATGGTCTAAGCCCGTGCTTGCTGCAGTGTGCAGGGGTGAGGCTTGGAGGAGGAGCAGCGCTGGCCTGCTGCTGGCCACCCTGGTTTGCTCTGGTCAGTCCTTCAGTGCACCGGCTTGCTTTGGGTGACACAGGACCAAGCAAAGCAGAGGTAACCTGCCTTTTCCAGAGGTATGCAGCAGATCATAAGATCGGACTGCATCCTTGGATCATGGGCCACTCGTGAGCCACGTGTTCCTGTCAGCCACATCCTGCGTCTTTTGGGAGCTCCCTGGAGATCACACCAGGTAGGTGAACTCTAGAAGCGTGATGTGAATTCATTGCTACCCTTATGACCCGACTGAGTGACCCTCTGCTTGCAAGTGTACCAGTGATACTTGTGAAGCCAGATCCTCTATGGGAGCTTCCGTACTGCTGGATAGTTTTGTTAGAGCACTGAAGTTGGCTGTCTTGTCTTTGTCTCACAGCAGCTGTCTCTTTTGTTGGATGGCTTGTCAGGTGCTGTCTGACATCCATCCTGCCATTCCTTCCTTCTTCCACCGGAGCCATTGCACCACAGCGACAGTCTCGCCTCTGTGTATACGACACCATTGGTGAATTCCAGTCTGGCTCAAGCAGGAGGCATGGTCCTGAGACAGCCCTTTTGAGGGGCTGCGTCATCTCTCCTGCCAGCTGGCTCGGAGGTTTGTTCTGTATTTATCATATCTCCTTGAGCTGTCTGCTGGTTTTGACACCATTGACTGCGATGTCCTTGCGGAATGCTCTCAGCAGATGGTGCATCTGTCTGCGGCTGCTGCAGGTTGATTCGGATCATATACTGGGGAGAGCTGCTCGTTTGCACGTTCCAGCCCTTCCAGCAGATTTCAGTCTGCTGCGTGGCTCCCTGAGGAGACCCTCCCATTTTAGCGCCTATTGGTTTATTTTGGCTGAGCTGATTAAGCATACACTCGGTTCTGGCTGCCTTCAGGCACTCCCCACACTCCCTCATTCTTTCCCCAGCCCGTCACTCCAGCGGAGCAGGACCGTTTTTACAGCTTTTTTAAGGGTATGCCAGTGCAAGCAGTAGTGATGATCTCGGTGGTGCCCTAAGAGATCCCAGCAGTGCCCAGCCTGTCTGAGGAAGGGAAGGGTCTGAGCAACTTCCCTGTGTGCATTGCTCCAGATGTGCACACCTGGCTACTAGCACCTCTGCTGCTCTCCCCAGCACAGCCAGATCTGAGTGGTGCTGTTGGCCGGTGACTGGTCTGATGGTTATGCCAGGCCCTGCCCTGGCTGCTGAAGGTTCTCAGGGGATGTTAGCCCCCAGGGTCACTGCCTGATGCACACCTGCCAGCAGTCCCAAATGCTCAGGCTGTGTGGTTGCTCACTTATCACCTGCTTGTTGGTATAATGTGGGGGAATTTTTGGCTCTCCATAGTACTTGGATGCCATTCTCTGCTTTGCTGCACACTTTGGGGGTGTAACACCGCAGGGATTGCCAGGCCAGTGTGCTCCTTTGGGCTCTAGATGTGTATAAGGGCTGCGCCAAAGAAAACAGCCCCTTTCTGAATACAGCACACAGAAGTTACTTGGGCTGGAGTAGGCCTATTTTATATACAGGACTTCTGTTCTTTAGTTTGCAAATACCGTCATCTAAATACTGCCATAGACTGGAGAGGTGAAGCAGAGAAATGACATGACTTCCCCTGCAGCCACCCAGCGACAGCTGGCAGATGGAGTAACAGCCCAGCCCTTCTGTTGCCCTACCCACCGGGGTACATTGCCGCTGCACTTTGAGATGGGCCAGCCTTTAACAGGAATAAACTTGATCATTGTATTCTTACCATCTCCAGTACTGGGCTAAAAATCCACTTTCTCCCCAAAGGTGACAAATGCAGCTGGTCATCACGCCTTGCGTCTGTCCTGCACCGACCCTCATGGCTCAGAGCAGCAATTTCAGGATGAAGCTCCAGAGGTTTCTTCTTTATGGACTACACATCGTACCCGAACTTTATAATGAGTGAGTTGATCCTGGCCCGTCTGTCGTTACATTCCCCGTCTGGAATTCACCACGCAAGCAATAGTGGTGTAATAAAAGCCAACAGACGATCTGGTGCTTTGCTTGGCTTTGAAGCAGGAACATTTGGCCCTTTGCCCAGCTCTGCCACACATTGGCCTGGGCTGTGGGGCCAGCAGGGGTGTGTGTCCCCATGGCAGGACACTGCAGCGGGAGCTCAGCCCCTCTCCGGCAGTGGGAACCCCACACTGTTGCGGTGCAAGTCTGTGGATGCTTGATGGTTTCACCCTTCCTGGAACCACTCTGAGTTTTTTTTCTTTCAGTTCATCCAATTTTTTTTCTTGGTGAAATCTGTCTCCTGAAGCCACACTAAAGACATACACTGGGATCAGTGGATCTTCAGGCATCAGCTCTGGCTTTAAATTTGCTGTTGCCCCATGGAAATCCGTGCAGTGTTTGTCACACCTCCCAGGGGGACATGTTTGGGCAGCTTTTCTTCTCAATCTTCTTTTGCCTGGCTTTTCACTGAGTCTAGCTTCACTAAATTTAGCAGGATGTCGTGTGGATTAAGTGCTGTGCACTGCAGCTGAGCCGAATCCAGCCTGCTCAGAGCACACCTGGGACATTTCTCTCTATTGCTCTTCATTTTCCTTAAGGATAACTGTGCTGCATAAAAGCCCGTCCCATGATGGTCTGAAGCCAGGAGAGGGGCTGGAGCTTGGCATGGTCGTTTTTCACTCTTGCTGCAGAGTGCAAAGGAGGAGGGGGGAGAACCCAATCATTCAAACAGCCATTAAATACACCTGGGGGAAAATTTGTGAGTTTTTGTTTGGGGTGGTGCGAGATAACCTCTTGCTTGCACTTTTGAGGAGAACGGGGCAAAGTACTACTCCCTGCCTCGTGCACACCAGTGCAGGGGTGACGGGCAGTGTCCTGTCTTTCTCCTTTCTCCAGATCATACACCAGAATGACATCTGGATGTAAGCCCTCCACCCAGCCCGCACCCACCAGCTCCTGCTCTGTACAGAGGTACCAGCTGGGACCATGTGTGCCCACAGCTCACCTGGCTGAAATTGGGCTTTGCTCAGCTTTTAGAGGCATCAGTTGCTCTTGCAGCCAGTGCTTGCAGCTGTCAGCTGGAGGTTTGTTTCCTAGAGCTCATTCAAGGGTGATTTCAGGGTTTCACTAGGCTTCTGCAAATAACACACTGACTTGAAGGGACGAAGGAAGAGATGCAGCTTTGGAGAAGAAAATACCCATGGACATCGATGTTTTTATAGCTCTCTCCCAGGGAACCTGGTCCTCACTGGTAAAAATCCCCCTTCCTTTTCAGAGCCCAGCAATCTCATTGAGCATTTGCTGTAGCTGCCGAGTGATTTCAGGTTATCCTACACTCGATATATTTACCTTCCAAGCGGGCTGGGATGCAGGGGCCACGCAGCAGCTGTTGTACGCGGTGTTATACAAACAGCAGGCAGGTGTTCGCTGGCATCCTGTCTCTTGTATGTCGAGAGCAATTGCAGGAGCCGCTGCACTTCCGCCAACTGGGTGAGTGCCCGGTGTGTTCTTGTGGATATTGTTTTCCTGTAAACAGAGATTGTCATGCTGCACCGAAACGCTCTCCCCGTCAGGATGTTCCCCACCAGTTACGGCTGTGGATGAGCCCATCACTGTGCTCTGACTTCAGACACCAGCAGGGAGGTGTTGCAAACCTTGCCCACGCCGAGGCTTTCCGATGGGCCATCTGTGCGAGCACGGGCAGCTGGGCTATAGGGCTTTGCAGACTGGTTTACCTGTCCGATCCCAGTTTGGAAAGGGCTGCCCATAGTCAGCACCTCAGCAGGCTCTGGCTGCATCTAAAGTTTCTGACTGCTGTCCTCTGGGGCTGGGACGTGGGGTTGCTCAGAGCAGGTTGTTCCTAAGGGGATCACAACCCGTACAGGGGAGTCTTCCTTGATGGCAGTCATTCCAGTGCTTGTTCTTCTCACAGATGTGTTGTAGGTGGGTTTTTTTAGGCCTCCCAAAGCAGGTCTGGTGGTCAGCCATGCCAAATTTTCATGCTAAAGGAGGTCTTGTAAAGAGACCCCTGGAGCTTCTCCTCCCCTGGCCCGCCTGTGCTGGCCTCCTCCAGGTGATGTTTCACCTCCTCTTTTGCAGAGCTGTGTCCATGTAACACAAGTGGAGAAACCACCTGCAGGGCAGGTAAGGGCTCCTCACGGCCTGAGTTTTTGTAGTAGGCAGCTGGGGAGTCATGGATCTGTTGAAGGGGTTTGTTGTGCAGGCAGTGGAGTGGATCAGAATTCCAAATTCACCCGGACCAGGGAAGGGGTAGATGAACTGCCAAAACTCAACTCAGAAAACAGCTTTTCCCGCTGTGAATACCTGCTGCTGATGTGAGCTGAGAAGAACTTGCAGACCCTGGGCAGACGAGGTGAGATACGGTCCTGTCCAGGGGCAGAGCTGAGAAGGAGGATAACATGGTGGGAGCACAAGGTGTGGTGAAATTGCTGTGGAAGATGGTCCCTGGGAGTCAAAATGGAAGTTCCCGGGTGCTGCAGGCATCAAAGCATCCCCTGAGTGCAGGTGGGAGCCTGAGCCGGCCCCGTGCCACGGCCAGACTCCACATGCCTCTGGTTTTCTTAGTCATGCCTTAATCTTTTTATTCCCTTGGGGGAACTCATGAAAGTAATTGTAAAAGCTTTGGCAAGGCAGTGGGAAAAAAGGGGAAGCATGGAGGACATCTCTGCCCCGGCTGCTCTGTCAGTGCTGGCTGCTGCCCTGGGCACAACCCCCCTCGTCCCGCAGGGACCCCGCGTCCGTGCTCACCCATCATTGTGCTGGTGGCCCCTGGAGAGAGTGGAGACCATGTAAACAAAATGCAGGTCCTCACCGCATCAGGTGTCCTCACCGATGGGCTGCTAGAGGTGGAGGGACATCTCTGGAGAAATGCGGGTGCAGAGACCAGCGGGGCAGCTGGGTTGCCCCGCGATGGCGATGCGCCCCACGGCAGGCTCGTCCGGAGAATGTCCCCTGAGCTTTGAGGCTGTACCGTCGCTTGGAAAATTGAATTAGGGCAAATACTTTGTTATATTCCCAGACAAGAGCACTGAGCTGTTGGGTATGTGATACGTTGGAGGGATTGGATTCGCAGCTTTCTGACTGCCGCAGCAACAGGCAGCTAAGCCAGGGCGCTCAGCGTCAGGAAATGCCTCATAGTACAGCAGCCTTTGAAGGCAAATGTGACCCTTTGATTGGCAGCCCTAAATCTGATGGGACTTAAAATAGGAACCTCAGCACTAGGTCTCTGAAAGTCAGTTCTCCATAATCTTCTTTTTTGGCCCTGCTTAATTCTGATTTCAGTATACAAGGATTATAATTAGGTAATCTGCAAATGTAAAAAAAAAAAAGTAAGGGTGGTGGTGGTGTGCTCTGGAATAACAGCTGTGTGCTTGCCTAGTTGCTCTGTTTGCTCCCTCCCTGAGCCATCAGAGGTGGGATGCTGTGTTAGGTGGGCTCCTGCAGTTCTTATGCTCTTACATCCTGGCAGGTATTTCAAGTAATGGTGCAGAGAGGGGAAATTCCTGTCTCTAACCTGGCTGTTAGACACCAAACAACCTTACACCCATACATCCCACGACTCGGAGGGTCTCCAGGCCAGAGGCCAAATACATCAGTCCCAGAGTAACAGTGGCCAAAGCTTCATGCTAAGAGCTCTCTTCTGCTTCTCTGTCTTCGTCCATCTCCAGCTGCCTACGGTATTTTCGATTGTTTCCCGCAGCCAAAGTGCCTTCTGCACCTGTATTTCACCCCAGAGATGAAAGCTTCCCAGTGGCTGTTGAAATAGTCCTTGGTACGTGCTTTGCAGAGGACCCCTGGATCAGACAGCCTCGTGCTTTCCAGTTTGGTCAGTGCAGGACGTTGGCGGCAGAGGTTGGTTTGTTTGTTTGTTTGATTTTAATTGCACTGCTTCGCTGCAAAATCCCTACCAGTTATACCAGCATAAAAGCGCTGGCTAAATGAAGCTGATTTTGCTTGTCTGATGTGTTGATTCCACTGGTGGATTTTGCTGTGGTGGGGAGTTTTGCCAGTATAGCTGCACCAGCCAGTCTGGTTAAGTGCAGGTGAGAGGTGCTGGATGCATATCAATTGATTGTCAACCAATACATCATATATTACACAGTTCAGTCACTGCTGGCTCAGTGATATGAAGAGCGAGGGTGTTTGCTCTCTAAGCCAGTATTCAACGTGTTGTGGGTAAGGCATGGCCAATTGCTGCTCATATTATGGTGGGCTTCCCATCACTGGGAGCAGAGTATTCTCCAGGGAGCTCTCTGTATGTGTGTGTGTGTGGACCCATGCCCACGTGCCCATACCTCATCATACTTTGGGGCTGAGGGTTTCTCTCACTCTTGAGAATGCCCTACAGCCAGATATTTCAGCACCTGAAGCCTAAGCTGAGCTCTTTGCAAAATCCGGGTCCTAAAGCATGCAGGGAACCAGCACACAGCACTGTGCCGTGGCCTCTCGCTGTGTCCCGGAGGTCTGTGCACGTTGGCTACTGGTGAGCCTTTCGTCTGATGCTTTTTGCCACCTTCGCTTGCATTCAAGCACTTTGAGAATCATCTGCTGGGGAGCTGCCAGTCACACACTGCTGCTGTTTGGAGCTGGGTCATGCACAGACACGCAGGGGAAACGTTCCTCCCTCCGCCTCCTGATGTCCCCCGGAGGAATGCAGCATCTCCTGCATTTAATGTATACACACCGTGCTCCATCGCTAGGAATGTCCAGGGCAAAACAACCTTTGGAAATTACTTTTTTTGAGTTGGAGAGAGGGTGACACTAGAGAGGAGCTGGTGGTTTTGAAGATGCTGGAGAAAGAGGGGAGATGAAATCTGTGCTGTCCTCCCCTCCGCGCCAGGTCAGCTGTCTGTGCTGTGCTGAGTGTCTCTGAAAGGGGCACCAGGAACTGATCTCTGGCTCCTTCACAACACCTGGGAAGCCAGGATACACCAAAAAATGCCCCGGTAGGGCTCTGGTGACAGCCTGTATGGGGCCATTTGCTGCTTGCCTTGTGCTCTATTTATTTCTCCATCTGTGGTTTCTCTCTGGTCTACTACCGCAGGTGTCACTGCTGCTTTGGGCTGGTTCTTCTGCCCCTTGGTATTGTTGACTTTATTGTGGAAAAGCATTGGGAGGCTCTTGGAGAAGCAATTATTTGGTGTACTGGCTTTAGTCTCCTCGTGTTTTGCTGCCTCCTGATCTTTCTGTTTCCCAAGTAGTCTGAGAGATAATTCTTTATGTGTATGTATATAGGTATGCACAAACATGCATGCACATACACCTATATATATACACACACAGAGAAACTCACACATATGGATATTTGTGGTGGGCCAAAGAAACTGTGTTAGTTGTTGAGTTACTGCAATGTTCCTTAAAATGAGTATTGCCTTCATGTATTTATTGAAAGGGGCTTTTCAGATGTTTTAGAAGGAATTTTAACAGGTGACAGCAACACACCAGTGGCGAGCACAGAGCCCTGCCATGGCTAACCACCATCATGTCAGCCCCCACCATGTGGCAGCGCAGACCCCTGGGGACTCGGTTTGGCTGCAGATGTCTTGTGGCTCTGAGGGAGCCAGAATCTGCTCCTCCTCGGCCCTTTGCCTCTCTGTGAAGAGGTAACAAGGCTGAAAAGAGTACTGCTGAAGTTATGAAAGCATAGCTGGGACACACATCTTGCTGTTGAGGAGGCAGATGTCCACCACACTGTGGTTCAGGTCCCAGCTGTGGAAGGACTCGGGACTTCTGGCTGGGGGTGGCAGAGACACATGGGTGCTGGAGGGAGCCTGCTGCTCTTGTTCTGAAACATGCAGCTTGTGTACACGCTGTCCTGGTTGTTCATTTTTCTCTCTGCATTTCCTCTTTGACTGATGAAAGCCGCTCACAGTGGTATTTCCAATTTCAGACAGAATCCCACATAAACGGAGAATTCCATCCTCTCAGGTGGCAGCAGCTGGTCTGTGCGAGGAGGACCTTGCGGCCCATGTTTGCTCTCCGGCCATGGATGCTTTCCTGATGCCAGCCTCAATTTCCCTGTCCTCTCTCAGGATCCCAGCCCACACGCGAGCTGTTGTGGAGGCAGGTGGTGTGGCGCAGGAACCCGCCTTCCCACATGGCCCTGCTGCTCGCGCCCAGACCCCGTCCAGCTGGCGACAGGTAGGTGCCACCCCAAAGCATCTCCAGGCTGTGGGCCCCTTTGGGCAGAGGGCTGTGCCCTTGGCAGGGGGTCCCTCCCGCTCAGACCTGCTCCCGTGCCCAGGAGCACTGCGGGCTGGTGCTCGGCCGGCCATGGAGCAGTGTCTGCCCCGTGCTGGGGGAAGGAGGGCTGTCTGTGCGCCGGGCGAGGCCGCTCTGATCTGCCTGCCAGGAGCTGGATACAGACACAGACAGCTGGATGAAAGGTGAAAGGTGTGTAAAATTCCCCCTGAAGGGCTAGGATTAAAGCTGTGGAACCAAATGTTTGTGGAAACACTTTAGGCTCCATCTGGGGTAGCTGTATTTCCCTCCAAAACCAGTGGGAGTTGAGAGATTACAGGCTCCAGCTCTACTGGTGTTTAATTTTGGAGCAGTCCTGTGGTTTTGAAGCAAGTTTTCTGCACACTGCATTGGTTGGCGGTGCAGGTTTTGTGCACACAAACTGGGTTCGTTTTGGTGGAAACTAGATCAGAAGTTCTGCTCTGAGCTTGCACCACCTGTTCTCCAACCACAGAGAAGGACACGGTGGCTGGAAGCAGCAGCTGGTCCCCTGGGCAGCTGGGAACCATGTGCACGTCCAGGGGTTTGGACCAGGTGACTAAGTCCTGTTGGAAGTAAAATCCTTGAGCAGCTTCCATGATAGATGTAGGAGCCTCCAAACCAACCGCTTCAGCCAACTGATCTCCTCTATCTCACACAACTATTTGCTGATGTAGACACTGCCCTTGAGCTTAGGTGACCTTGAGCCCTTGGTGAGTAGTGGCCTCAAGTGGGTGTTGAAGTTTAGCTCTCCAGGGACCACAGGTCATCAAGTTTGTGTCCCACACCCACAACCGCAGTGTGGCTGGCACTGAAGTGTTTGCAGGCTCCGCTCTGCCGGGCGAGGGCTAAGTGTTCCCCCTTTGCAGCAGGGTCAGCATGGGCCAACAGGCTGCTGTTGTATACATTAGGTGTTTCAGGGAATGGCCAAAACGCTTTTCTTCCTCCACCTCTGTGTGCTGAGTCCTCCATCAGGACAGATGCTGGGGTTTCGCTGGGGTTGCTGTGGTCTGGGAAGTAATTGCAAGCACCTGGGATCCCTCGGGAAGGTCCCTGCCACCCCCTCCTGTTGTATAAGCACCTCCACTGCAGAAGGAGGGTGTGGGAGGTGATGGGCTCGTTTGTTGGAAGGGTTTTGTTGGGAGGTGAGGGTGTGCCAGCCTGCCTCCCTGCTGGCAGTACCACTGTGCTCTGGGCTGTGCTGGAGCTGGGCTGAGCACCCTGAGCAGGAGCTGCCCTGTGCCAGGGAATACCCCCGGGAGCACCTCCGAGCTCACTGCCTTTGGGCTCTGTCCATCAGCTACCGCCGACCTGCATATGGCAATGTCCCCGGCTGGCACAGCACTCAGAGCGGTGCCAGCTTCCCAACAGCTGTCAGAGGAACAGCTGGAACAGACACCAGCTCGTTTCAGGCTTCATGCCAAGGCTTCCCTGCTCCTTCTTGCCCAGCTGCAGGTATCACCTCAACTCACACGCTTCCTGAATGAATCACTGCTGCCCAGTGTGACCGGGGGCCACCTCCAGTGGGAAGGGGCAGCGATGCTGAGCAGAGCTCGCTACTACTTGGATATGGACATCACCTCCTGACCTGTTGGTAAGGGGCCGGGGCTGGAAAAAATTCCTCGTGAAAGATACAAAGGGTCACTCTGCAAAAACAAGGCATCTCCCATCTACCCAAGCACAGCTTCATCCTTTGATGTTGCCTTTATGTCAGCTGCAGGAGGACAAACATTGTCCTCTCTGGCAGGGGATGGGCACTTCAGCCAACGGGGTGACTTCAGACAGGATGGTGCTGTGCATCGTGTGAGCTGGGCAGCTCTGATCAGGTAAAAAGACAAACACAAGGGGAGAACAGTAGGAGGGCAGTTGGGTGATGCAAGTCTGGTGGGGAGTGTGGGTCAGAGAAGGCTGAGAGCCGTGGGAAGGCTGGGCCAGACGCTGCCCGCGCTGCAGGGAAGGCTCCAGTGGTAGCGAGGGTATGTTTGTGCAGAGGAACTTTGAAGAGGCAAGTGCCGGAGCTGGGAAGCCAGTGGAGAAGTGATCATGTGACAGTTAGTTGGAGAGGTGCTTTTCAGGTCCTGCCTCATCTCTTTAATCTGTGCAATCCCTGGCATCTGGCTAGTGCTTTTCACCTAGAGATCTCTGAGATGAGTATGATCATCACCCTCCGGTAGGAGACAGGAAAAACTCAGGTGTGGAGCAAAGGGAGAGTTAGGTTTAGAAGAAGCCAGCTGTTTTGTGGGGCCATGCTTAGCTGCTGCCCCACGCTAGGCTGCTGTAACTGCCTCTGCTCTGAAAAACCACAGGGCCATCGACACCAAGTCCAAAGCCACGGGTGAGATAAGCTGTGCCGGCAGGCTCAGGGCTTTCCTCTAGTGCCGTGGGTCTGTGATGGAAAGCGCTCTTTGCTCATGGGTTCTTATGAGCAAGGGAAGACAGAGCCTTGGAGTGCCGCAGAGGTCTTCTAATAGGTGTGTACTTCTGTGTGCAGTGGCTGACTACGAGAAACATCAGGAGGCATTGGTCTCCTTTTCCCCAGAAGATTTTGACAGCAACGTGTCTGGTTTGAGGAACCTGTCTGTCCAGGTATTGCTTTCATTGTGTTCAATGGTCTGGATGGTTCTTCTGTTGCACCTACCGAAATAATATCTCAGCACTTCTCAGGATGCATGCAGTGATGTGATCACTATCCCATGCGGATTGCTTGTTCTCACAGCCTCTCCAGTGGGAAGAGGGCATATCTCAAAGTGCTTGGCTTTGTACTTTAATACTCACGTAGGCTAAACAGGGCAGGGCAAGGGAAGGGCAGGGGGCAGAGAGGTTTGAGGTTATGTGGTTGCTCCTGAACAGTTCTTCCCACAGCTCCAGAGGGACCCAGAAAAATCCCAGCTCCTGCACAGGGATGCTCTGCCCTTGCTGTGGGAGCTCCTCTGTCCCAAGGAGCTCAGCCATGGCGCTCCTGGCTCACTTCACTGTCCCACCAAGCATCTATTCTTCTGAACTGTGTGGAAATGCCTGTTTCTCTCTTTCTCCCTTCTCAGTTCATAGGAGGTAGAAGGAAACAGCTTGAGCAGTGGGAGATAGTGTGACCATGTGGAGAGGTTGCTGGGGGAAAGCTGAGCTGTTTGCTGAGCCCAGCTGTGCTGCAGAAGGTTACCTGCTTCCTGGCATGGTCCATACTCCATCCACTGGCTGTCTGGACAAAAAGGAGTGGCTTCCAGAGCCACCTGGAGGTATTTCTCACCTTGTAGTTTTGTGGTTGTGAAGGGCTTGCTTCTGGCTTTACAGTTTTTCAACTGTAAAACATTTTTACAGCAGCAGCCTGGAGCAAAGGGTGAGGGACCCACAAGGGCAGGAAGGTGCTTCCAGCAGGGTTTGCTCTGTTCCCTTTGGCAGCCACCAAACTTGACGCTCATGGCCCAGAACAGTGTGAACTCCACCTCCCCATGGGAACGCATCTCCCGGTGAGCACTGGGGCTCTGGAAAACACCGACATCACAGCTAAAGGTAGTGGAGCTGCGCTATGCTGTCTTGGGGGTCAGTGACAGACGTCTCCTCAGGGGTGGCCATGCTCCTGGACAATCCTGCTGGGTGCTGTGCAAAGCCCCGCTGCCTGCGCCTGGGCTGTGAGAGGGAGTGGGGTCAGACAGAGCCTGTGCAGGAGGGTGAAGCGGATGCCACGCTGGGACTGTGGAAATGCCTGTCTGGTTTGTGTAAAGCCTTATTTCATACAGCTGACCAAGTCCTGGGCTTTGCTAGGTGGCTACAAGAGGCAGTAAACCCGCTCGGTACAGCACGGGACAGTGTTTCTGATGGGGCAGGAAGACCAGCCACTGGATTTCTCCTCTCTGCAGACACACTTACAGTGGAACTGTCTAGGCTTGTTAGGCAGAGGAGGTTTCAGGGCGGTGGGTTTAAAACACAGCCGTGTGGTTATCCCAGTCTGAGCAAGCAGGCGCTCTGCGGCAGACGGCTGCTGCCTGGGTACGCTCAGGGATGGGGGGTGCCCGGCAGATGGAGGGAGGAGAGGATTTTAGGAAGCTCCCAGGGAAGGAAGGGATAGCTCAGGAGTGTTTTCTCCATCCTTCTTACCCTAGAGAAGCCACTCCCTGCCGAGCAGCTTGCCCACGGCCACAGTGCTTCTGCCGTTTCCCCTGGCCTCCTCGGGGAGAGAGAGCCTGGAGAGGAGACATCGTTCCCATCTCTCCTCGGGGGCACTTGGTTTGGCAGAGCCGATGGGACAGTCCTCCAGCCCCCAACAAGAACCCCTTTGAGCTCTTGCTGGAGAACCAGATCTCTCCGTGGCAGTGGATATGGGACCGAGTGAAGAAGTCCATTTGCTTGGTGGTGTTAGCCACAGAAAACTTGATGGACATGCTCTAATGTGCTTTTAAGCTCCAAATGTGCAGCAGGACTTGTGACACCTAATGCAGGGACCATAGGAGAGTCTGAGCAGCGTAGCGAGTTCCCAGGCTCTGGCAGGTCCGTGACGGTGCCTCAGGCAGCCAGCCACGTTCTCACCAGGGCTGGGATTTATAAATGAAACATCGCAGCAGTGCAGATCGGATCCAGGGCTGGCTCCAGCTTCTGCTGCGTTATTCATGAGCTCTGAAAAATGTGACAGACTTTGGGTTAGCTTCTCAACACAACATTACTCCTCACGTGATGAAATAGGAGTGCGTCCCTGTTACAGCAGAATGCATATGCTGGAAGCTGTGAGATAACGGCATATATAAAGGGAAAGTGAAGTTGTTGGTGTTCTGCTGTTGGTGGGTTTGTTTTCACTTCCCTCCCAAGAAGAGCACTTTGCTAGCAAGCTGCAAGCGCTCACAGCCATGGCAGCGTGGTTCAGAAAGGTTTGAAAACACTTTCCTCCAGAATTGCTTTTGCATGTGGTTTTGCCAGGTTGCTTGCTTGAGAGCGTGGAGGATCAGGAGCCCCTCAACAGCTCCTAGAGCGGTCACACCGGCAGCCCCAAGTCTCCTCTTTGCCAAAGTGAGCCCTCAACGAAGAGGTCAACTGAAAATTTGACTCGTGTTCCCTTTTTAAGCAGTGTGCTCAGCCCTCTTGAGGAATGATCCGCAGGGGCTCAGCGCCACTCCTAAATCCCTAAAGCCTGTTTGCTGTGGGTGACTGTGGGGCTGCGTGGGTCAGGAGGAGGTTGCTCCAGGGCCCTCGGGGTGGGAGGAGGAGGAAGGGAAAAGGCAGGGACGCTCAGAGGCCCCGAGGTGTGTGTGTGTCTGGGAGAAAACAGCGTGGCAGGGCCATCACTTCTCTCACATACTCATGAGCATCTGTACTTTCCCTAATGCGAAAGTGTTTGGTCCCGTTTTCAGAGAAATAAGTGGGAGTTTTCCTGTTAGTTTCCGTGAGAAGTGGTCTGGGAGCACAGTTTATGTAAAGGGAGCTGCTGTACACATGGGTGTTTTGTCCACCTGGACTTACGTTATTATATAAATCTGTAATTGCTTTGTGTTAAAGGCATGTGGGGGTCCTGAGCCTAGTGTCCAGCCTTCCCCACCTCCCCTCTGGTACATAGCAACCAGCCTCTGCTTTTTAATGCTCCGTTCACAAATACAGCATGTCTGGAACAGCACTGTGACAGGGGACAAACAGAGCCCAGATCTGCACCAGGCTGTCCCAGCCCTGCATGTGCTGGGCAAAAAGTGATGCATCTTGTGACCACTTCCAGCAGACTGGTCTGTCTGGCCATGTCCGTGCTGAGGAATCTGGTCTGGGTGCTTCTCTTGGCCATTTCCAGTTTGCATATGAGGTGAAACCTGGGTGTGCAGCATCCCTGCTCTCTGTGCCTCCAGTTCCCCAGGGCTGTGGGCATGCAGTCCTGGGTGGGAATGGTGGTAAAGTCTTGGAGGTGCCTCATCTGGGTCCTGGGGGACCTGTGCTGTGGCAGCCACGGCAGCTGCTGCTGGGACCAGGTGCAGATGTGAAAATAGCATCTGTATGGATCCTGCTGCTGTGTCCAGAACCTGTGTCATGGTGCGGCTTCAAACACTGACGTACGAGGACATGGCTGTCTTTGCTCTGAATTAGCCCGCGGGCTGGGAGAGCTCCTCCATGCCTCATTTTTAGTGGGGAGAAGATGGTAGTAGTTGACAGTGCATTTTTGGGGTGTCTGTGGAGAGGTGCATATATTGAAGAGCAAAATATTATTGCTTTTGTACAGTCCTGGGTTTGGTAAAACGGGTTTGAAGTAAATACGGAGTTCCTTTGTCAAACACAAGTAGTAGCTGAAATTTGTGTATGTGAAATTCTGTGTGTAATCTGCCTTTCTGAAGAAATGTTTTCTTTACTGAAAACTAGTGACTTGCAACGGATTCCTGCAGCATGAGTTGGATATGTGACAGGGAGATCATTGAAAACCACCATGGGTTTGAAATGAAGGCAGTGAAAAATGAGTGTGCTGTACTGAAACTGTTCCTGGAGATTGTTGGCCAAGTATTGCAGTCTCGCTTTTCTATTTTTAAAACTCTCCAGCTGCAATGTGACCCTTCCCGCCACACCCACAACAGAAGAAACCTTACTGATCAGACACAGGAAATAATAAAACTCACTAACCACGAAGTATTTTCAAACGTACAAAGTAAACGAGCAGAGATGGTGAGAAATACATACTTCCCACTGATCTCTTTTCAGCATGGTAACCATAGCTGACAATTATGGTCACTGGGGATTTACAGCTTTTAGGAGGAAAGTGTGTTTTTAAGTTGATGCTGTCAAACCGTTGTAAAATATTTTCATCACAGCCTCTCCCGGCATAACAATAAAGTGGCCACGAGTGCCATGAGAGGCTTTGATGGCACCATCTAGACGTAGAAGGAAACTTCAGGCCCCAGCTCAGGTAGGGAGCTGCTCGTCTCGCCTGCCCCACGGGTGCGCAGACCCCAGCGCTGTGGGGTTCCTCTGGTGGGTGCAGCCGTGGGGGCTCCTGTGGGGTGGGGGCTTTGTCTAAACGCAGCAATACCCGTGGCAATAATAAACTGGAAAGGTCTTTAATGTCTTTTCTCTTCCAGGTTTCTGTGGTTTGCTTTGCCTGATTGTTTTCTCTGCCTGTGAGTACTCTGTGTGCTCTGCTGCAGCTGTTTGCTCAGTCTGGCCCCAGCTCCCACCCGCGTCCAGATCTTTGCAGTGGGTGATTTGGGTGCAGTTTCCACCCACATTCTTTGGGCGGATGGATGCAGTTCTTTGGCATTCTTTGGATGCAGTGGGATAATTTGGGTGCATTCTCCAGTGGTCACTCTGGAGGTTCCCATCAGTAAAGGGGCAAGTCCTAATTTTCAAGCAGGGGGTGGAAACTGAGGTTGTGGTAAGATCTGCACAATTCTGTGTCTTTACCTGCCTTCTGACCCCGCGGCTGAAGATCCTGCTGTGCCTCCGCTCCTGATGGCTTTTCAAGAGGGCTGGATAAAAGGGGGAGCTTCACAGAAAAAGATGCTAACCCCAGAGGTGATGGTTTTCACTCCTTCAGTACATCATCAAATAGATCTCCCTGCATAATGAGCCCCTCTGAACTGGGGGCTATTAATTAGTATGCAGTGATTGTTTAAGAGATCCTTGCTCTTTTCTTTTAACTGTGAAGAACTTCTAGCCTTTAAGATGAAAAACAGGGGCCAAATGTTGCCAACAAACTGAGCAGATTTGTCCCAGCCTCCCAGGTCCAATTTGCAGGGAATTTTACCTTCTGCCCTTTAGATTCTATCTGCGATTCACTTATAAGTAAAAACTAAAGCATTGATCCAGGCTGATAAACCCAACTCCTGATTTCTTTCATAACTTTTAAGTGTTACTGTCTTTCAAGTGATTTTGTGTGTGCACACGTGCTGCTTTTTCTACAAAACATCAGGGGCAAAAACCCAAACCATCTCTTTCAAACACGTTCAGGAAAAACCGTTCACGAAAGAAGAAAGCAAAAGCAGATCCCAAGAACCATTTATTCAGAGCAGACACGACAATGCTGGCAGAAATATCCATTGTTATCTTCCAAAAGTTTATTTAGAACTTTTAGTTGCATAAACAAACAAAAAAAAATATCCCTAAATGTAACTATATGTACCATATATATATACACTTAGCTCACAAGTTGAACAGTACTGTCAGGGTGTCCGGGTGGCTGGGAGCAGCACAGCCGGAGCGGGTGATCCAGAGAGCTTTGCTGAGCAGTTTGAACCAAATTTCTCCCTTTCTCTCTTATTTTTTTCCCTAATCACTGCAGCATTCCTGTTTAGGAATCAGAACCAGAATCGTCTACAGCTGCACAGGGATAATAATAATAAAAATAACAAGCAGAATGTTTATCCCTGTATACACCGAAGTGATCTCAGCAGCTTACGTGAGATCCCAGAAGTAAGCTTGATGCCAGATAGGGTTGTTGCTTGTTACTTTGTATTTTTATTAATTGGAAGTTAATTCTTTTAATGCAAGACAAGAACACTATGTAATTAATATACACTAAAGAGCATGAGAGGATTCTATACAATAATTTAGATGTATTAAATAAATACAAAATAATAGCAGCCTTCTACAATGCAGGCTACACATAGGTTTACTTCGGCTTGAAGTACCCTGGTCTTTAGTACACCTACGGGAACAGACTTGCTCCACAAGTGTTTTAAAGAAACATATCTATAAGATACATACGTAAGCGGGTCTAAGGTTAGGATAAACATTTTAAAACACATTTTACCATGGTCTCCACATATCTAATGACCCCACTCTAGGGTTGTTATGGGAAAAATTTGGCTGCAGGACCTGTCTGGGAGGCGCAGCATCGACCTGGCTGAAAACTGACGGCGACGGCAGCTGGAAGGAATTTTTCAAAGCTTGCTTGCTCCCTGCAGGGTAAAAGCGCTCCTGCGGTGGATTTGTGCCCCGAGTGCTCCCCTTGGAGCTCAGGGGGCTTTTAGGTGTCAAGAGAGGCTGCTGAGATGGGCTTGAAGACCTTAATGCCGCTTTGCAGGTGTCTTCGCCAGACCT
>NW_010137017.1:2543-3183 GCF_000699245.1 Pterocles gutturalis | reverse complement strand
AGGCGCGCCCCCAGGGTCTTGTCCATCCACTCGCAGGTGAGGAGGAGGTTGTGCACCTCGTGCATGCACTGGATGTACCCGGTGCTGTACCGCTGCTGGGCTTCCAGCCCCACTTTGGAGTCGGCTGCATTGGAGAGGAGACAAGGGGAGTTGGTGAGTGGGTGGAAGGTGCCTGGTGCTATCCCGCTGAAAAGCACCCACGGGTTCCCCTGGGCATGGGGTTCTGGGGGGCTTGTCGTTGAAGGGGACTGGGCTTTACTGTAAGGTGACTGGTTTGCAGGGTGCAGGGGGAAGGTGAGAGGGTGTGAGTTTTTGCCACCCCGGCAGGCAGCCCCCGTGTCCTCCTGCCCACTGTCAAGGGCAAAACCAGCCCAAAAACGGAGAGTGGCTCTGGAAGGAAAATAAAACCTTCCGTGGGTTAACCACTGCCCAGCTCCATCTCCCCATCTAGTGGAGAAAGCCACAGCCGAGCGGCAGCCCGGGCCTCAACAGGTTGGAAAGATGCTTTTTGCCCAGCTGGCAACGGATTAAAGCTGCTGGGACACTCCTGCCGCGCTGACGGGGCCGGGAGCGGGCACTCACCCATCAGCTTGCTGCTCTGGATGTTCTGGAGGTGCTTCACCGTCATTTCCAGGATGTC
>NW_010137017.1:1846-2457 GCF_000699245.1 Pterocles gutturalis | reverse complement strand
AGAGAGGCACCCCCCAAAATAAACCAATCCCCTGCCAACAAAAGGACAAAAAGCAGCACAAAAATGAGCACTTACATCCAGGTGAAATGCACCCACAACGGTCTCCTTCAGCTGGTCCAAGCAGTTATTAATTCCTACGCTTCCGCTCAATGAGGGGTTTCCTTAGCTGGCAGGGAAAAGAAAAGGAAGAAAAATTGCCATTGATATTTTTTTCTTCCTCTCACTGCTGCAATTGAGCAAGGGCAGAGAGCCCCATCCCCTGTGTGAAGCCAGTGCAGGGTGACACAATGCTCGGCAGGGACCCCAGTCCCTTAGATGGTATCAGGTCTCAATTCTCCCACTTTGACTTATTTTAAGAAGAGTTTACCCAAATGAAACAGAGAGAAGCTTTTCTAAGGCAGAGAAAGGAATTAAAAAAAATTTTAAAAACCCCAACAAACCACCCACATGGCTTAAATTCAGAGAAAGCATCTTTATAGAAGAGGAAAAATCCTGTCCCCTTTCTCTTTCCCAGCAGCAGTGCCCGTAGCCCCGGCGCTCATTATTCACATGCCTGGTGCTGGCACCTGCACGGGGGCACAGATGGGACCTACCTTCCTCTCCTCCTTGCT
>NW_010137017.1:657-1833 GCF_000699245.1 Pterocles gutturalis | reverse complement strand
CCCCCCGGCCCTGGCTGCGGCGGTCATCCTAACCCAGCCTGCCCACCCCGGGCACTGGGAGGACTGGACGGGACGGGAAGGGAAGGAGGCTCTTGGGCAGTGGGTCGCTCCCTTTGCGACGAGCTCTTTGCTGCACCGCTGCTCCTCTGCAGTATTTATAACCCAGAATTAGCATGTGAAAGGGGACTTGCCTTGGCGGGACTTCTTTTCCCACATGAGGGGTCGAGCCCGGAGGTTTGTGGCCATCAATCAAAGCTGACAGGTCACTGCTTCTTTTCAATGGCCACGCCAGCCCCCCCAAACAGCGACAGATGTCCAGCCTCTGACGCCGGGCTTTGGAGGGATCTTTTGTTTGGGAAGAAGGGAAGGAAAATGGGCGCGCTCTGAGCAGCTTGCACGGCTCCTCGCTCAATTCGCACGGATTCCCAGGGAGGGAAACAATAGCTGGGAAGCGGTTGAGTTACACCTGGGAAAATGCCTTCTACCCATCTTTTCCCGCTCTATCTCCTGGAAGTAATGTCTATTTTTACCTGCTAATGAGAGCCCCAGCCATTTTGCATCTTGGAAGCAGCCTTTTAATTTAATAATAGAGTACTTGAGCTAGGAGTTCCTGCTCCCAGGAATTATTATTACAAGGTAATGATGATCGATTAAAAACTGTTGACAGCAGACGCCCGTAGGAATGTTGTTTCTATCACAGAAATCCTCTAGGGATTTCCACATGGCTTGATGTAGGAAATATGCAACTCTTCTAGTTTTTGGCTGCTGTGTAGAATTTAATATTAAACTTGCAGGCAATTGCAGATGCAAAAGAACCTAGAGGTGAGTTAGTTCTGGGGGATTTTTGCTTCTTTGGTTGTTTTTTTTTTTCCCCCATGCTGCAGGGAGTCTTGGGTGGCTTTGGGAGGTAAGGGTGTTTTTTGGTTTCTTCCTCTGAAATGCTGCTGTAGAAGCAGACAGGCCTTTGGAGGAGGATTGCCACAGGGTGAGAATGCACTTTTATGCTTCCCACTGGTTTTGGGGGGGGAGTACGAAGGCGTTTTTCATGGCTTTTGCTTTCTGATGGTCGCTTTGCTAATGAGCAGGATTTGGCAGTGTCCTGTTGAGCCCCGCAGGTGAAGCCCTTTGGGTTGGTGTCGAATGTGTCACCTTATCGAAATGGAGAGGAAGCAGCCG
>NW_010137017.1:0-626 GCF_000699245.1 Pterocles gutturalis | reverse complement strand
TTCAGAAGCACCACAAGCTGCCCTGGCCTGTCAGTGGGATTTCCCAGCACCTGGCGTAGCGCTGTGGCTATAGAGCCCTCTCTCCCCCCTCCAGCCGTGGGTAGGGATGTACCCCAGTGATAAAAGCAAGGACATCGTGTCCCTTGCTTATACGCCGCGTGGGTGTGTGTTTGCCTGTGTGTAAAGGCAAACATACCTGCGGCGTGTCTGTACGCCCTGCTGCCTGGGCTCGTCATAAAATCGTGTCCCCAGACGTGCTATCTTCTTGCCAGCAGAGGTTGTTTGTCAGCAAAACACAGAGCTGGGGCACAGGTACCTGGTTTTATAAGCACCCTACTTGGCAAGGGCTCACGGGGGAGAGCCCGAGACGGGCCGGCGTGGCTGTTGTGCTGGGAGGGGAAGGTTTGGGAGGGGAAGGTGGATAACTTGTCCTTTGCGCCAGGTAAAGGGATGGGCTCCTTACCTCAGGTGTGTCCCCTGCACAGACAGCAAAAGGAGGTCCCACTGCCCCGTGGGACCAAAGGGAAGACTCTGTTGGTTTTTCAAGCTTTTTCCAGCCCACCCAGGGAAGTGGGGAGTTGCTGGTATTTATAAAAGGCATAGCTGAGACATCCCTATCACCACAC
>NW_010137016.1:16933-51670 GCF_000699245.1 Pterocles gutturalis | reverse complement strand
AAGCTTGCTGCAAATATATCACAATTTTTATTATTGTCTTTTTGGTACTGATGCTTTTCAATGCCTCAGAGAAAAGAAAAAAATCATCAGAGGTTGAAATAATAGTTAACAACTGATTACTTAAGAAGAAAATTCCTGAATTCTCTGAATTTATTCTTATTGAACCTGAATCGTCTCACTCAGATACACCAGTTGGTTTACTGACAGTTCAGAGACAAATGAGTGTCAGCAGTAATTTATTACCTGTAAGACAAAGCCTCAGTACAGTGACACAACTTTTGCAGCACATGGCCTTGTGTTGTCCAAGATAGTGCACCAGAAATATTAAAATGGTCTGGGAGACTGAAATTGTTGAACCCTCAGAATGAAAAAATCTGTGTTAGGAATGAAAATATTTCCCGATTCCTAGCAGAACTTTAAAAGCAGACTAATATTCTAGGTAGTCAGTTTGCAGCTGAAAATAAGTTTTTCTCATACAATATGTCATTTGAAATGAGATATGATAACATTCTTAATTAATGCACTTCCTTCTAAAGATTTCTCGTGACACAGTTGTGAATGCTGTTAGCAACATTAGGAAGTCTTGCCATGTCACTTATTCTACATGTCTGAGTGAAAGACTTGAGCCACCCAAGAAGTACAATAACAGACTCACAGAATCATTTAAGTTGGAAAAGACCTTTAAGATCATCAAGTCCAACCATTAACCTAGCACTGCCAAGTCCACCACTAAACCATGTCCCTAGGTGCCACATCTACACATCTTTTAAATGCTTCCAGGGATGGTGACTCAGCCACTTCCCTGGGCAGCCCATTCCAGTGTTTGACAACCCTTTCAGTCAAGAAATGTTTCCTAACTTCCAATCTAAACCTCCCCTGGTGCAACTTGAGGCCATTTCCTCTCATCCTATCGCTTGTTACTTGGGAGAAGAGACCAACACCCACCTCGCTACAACCTCCTGTCAGGTAGCTGTGATAAGCTCTCCCCTCAGCCTCCTCTTCTCCAGGCTAAAGAACCCCAGTACCCTCAGAATGCTACTGGCCTTTTTGGCCAGCTGGTCGCACTGCCAGCCATATTCAGCCAGCTGTCAACCAAGGCCCCCTGAGTCCTTTTCTGCCAGGCAGCTTTCCAGCCACTCTCCCCCGAGCCTGTAGCGTTGCAGGGGGTTGTTGTGACCCAAGTGCAGGACCCGGCACTTGGCCTTGTTGAACCTCATACAATTGGCCTCAGACCATTGATCCAGTCTGTCAAGATCCCTCTGGAGATCCTTCTTGCAGTAGACATTGTTTGAGCAGCAGTATTGTTCTCATGTAAAAGGATGAAGGTGGAGAAGGTCATGTTTATGTACTTAGTGTACATTCTTGACAACCAGGAAACTGCTCTTAAAGTATTTCCAAACCCATCTCCAGATAATATTCAATACTGTAAATCCCACTCACATGTAATTCTGCCCATCATCTGAGATGAATCACCCTCCTCTGAAATAAGATTAAGTCACCTAGATTGCCTTAATGAGCAGCTGTGAAACACTGTGAATTCAGGCTAGAACTGTGTGTGAAAATGGAAATTAGAAACTCTTAATCACATCAAAGCTTTTGTATTAATATAAACCGCAAGAGCCAACTGCCACATGACACACGTAGCACGTGGTGGGCCCAGTACAGTCCTCCAGCAGTACCTCTAAAAGCACTGCACTCTCAGGGGCCCCTATATGCCCTCATGCCACACGTATTCTTGATTTTATGCTATAAAACCATACTCTGGATGGCCGTGACACAGCCACCTCTTTTTTTCATACACTTTGCTATTATTTTTCTTTGCGTTTTTTTCTTCTGCAGTTCCAATGGCCAAAAGCGAGAGGACATGCACGGTCACGTGCTCTGTGGTGTGGTGAATCCAGCCAGTATGTGCCAGTGAGCCTCAAAGGCATGTCTCGGTTTATTTCACCTCTGATCTAATTTCACCTCTGATCTAAATACAGATGTCAGTTCTGGGGGCATACATACTGCAAAGCTAACAACACACAAACAGTGTGATCCCCACACAGCTTAGGAAGGTCAATCTCACAATGCCAATCAGAGCATTGAACCATGGCACCTTCCACTTTGCATATCCTGTACTTGGCCAAATAAGAGCTGGGTCTCTCTTTCAGTGGGCTAAATCTACACCCCAAGTCTTTGAGTTAAAGCAGCATGGAGGGGTGTCAAAACAAGACTTGCCACCAGGGCCAAATGGACTGACCCTGCAGACCTGTGCAGCCACAACTCTACAAAACAAATCCTTTGGCAGCAACACCAACATGAAGAGTCTCAGTCCCTCCTGCTGCCTCATTCCCTCCTCTGCTCAAGGCTGAACAACATCACCCCCCACAGTGCCAATGTATTTGCTTGTGGGATTGCACTGTGAAGTGGGTTGTTCTGCAGCCCTACCTAGTCCCCACTGAGGCCATGGGTGGTTTGTGGGCACAGCAGAGAGAGCAGCAGCTTGGACCACAGCTGTAGGGAGGAGGAGGCCAGTGCTAGAGGACAGCCCGAGTTTGGATACTTCATTAGAAAGCTCTATGTCAGTACACTTTACAGGGCTGATCTGTTCTCAGATCCCTCTGATTAGAAAGTGTAGAAACTTGGAAGGAATAATCCAGTGGAAAAAGTGAAGATTCTGTTTGCCCCTCCCACGTTCAGAAACTCTCAGAAATACCACCTTTATTTTGTTCTCCACTAACTCTGTCCCAGAATAAAAAACCTAGAAATATTTCCAAAGAAGCTGAGCTGTTGGTCCCTGAATTTTTCTCATTTATCTATCACTATTTTTCCCCTACAAGTTAATTTTTTTCTATTAATTCACTGTCTTTATTTTTGTATAAATATTATAAATACTAAACTTGTGTAAATATTTGTAATATAAATATTATAATTTACCATGTTAAATGATTTCTAAGTAAAAGCTGATCTCAATCAAGTTTCTCATATTAGTGCTAGGAACAACTGAAACAAAAAAAAGATGCTATACAGAATCAGGTTTTGTTTTATACCACATACCATCTTTTATCTTCTGGACCATCCAGCCCCGCCAAGAATGACTTCAGCTGGAAAATATCCTGGTAGGGAGACGTACTTGTAACTTTAGATACCATGAAGCCCAAGTCTGAAACTTCAAATTTCAGCACTTTGCTCGTAACAGTAAGGGGCAAAAGAGCTCCACTTCAGCTGAAAGATAACCTTAAATAAAGCTAGGCAAAAATATTATTGCATAGCAGTCCAGCTAACAAGCAGTAACAGAGAAACCAATGAAGTGAACTTAAAGCAAGCTTAATCCATTTACAAAATGTAAGGAGAACTAAAGATCGATAAGAAGGTCAAATAAATGTAATGAACTTCCCATTTTCTGTAAGCATTGCTTCTTTGGTTCTACATGCCTCAGTGCTTATTTGGTTTAACAAAATATCACAAGAAAGACTGGTTTTCTGACAGCTTACTTTTGAAGAGTGCAAGACCACGAAATCCTATGCAATGGCATAGATATTAATTTCAGGTTTTTAATTAAAAAAAAAAACCAACAAAAAACCAAACACACTCACCCCGCCCCCCCAAAAAACAAAAACAAACAAAAAAACCCCACCAAAAACCCAAAACAACAAAGAAAAAGTATTTCAACTTCTGGACATGTCTGGATTTTCAGACCTTCAAAGCTTGGTTACTGCCAGCCTAAATCTCTAGATGTGCTTGTTTCCAAATATCCAAAAGACTGCAAAAGACTAAACCCACCTGCAGATCCAAGGAAGGAAGGGATTGACTTATACACAACAAGTAATGCTGAGTGCCTACTAGCACATTACCTTGACACCTGAAGAGACATTAAAGCACAATCACGTAAAACTATTAAGAGGTGGTGCCATCATTCCTGGATCACACACTCTTTGCTATGCAGTTCTCCTTCTCTAATGTAATTTCTCCATCTTAGCAAGTTCATCAAAAAGAGGGGAGTCCTTTTGTTTAATTAAATCATGAGTTCCCATGCAGCTGGGCTTCCCAACACTGAATAAAAAAGTATTACCTCTTTGACAACAAAAAGATGCCCAGGCAAGATGCCCAGCTATACAATTCCTATTCAACTAATGGCTATAAATGCTCTTATCCAAGAGCTCAGTGGTAATTAAGATTGATGTTCCCTATGCTAAGTGCACTCCTGGAAAGTCCTCTCTTTAAGGGCAAGCAACTAATTTTTTTTTTCTTTTTTTCCTTAAAAAAACACAGTGTAGGTCAGAACATGAGATTTGGAAAAGAGAAGCTATGACAATAAGTGAGCATCATGGTCAACTAGTCAAACAAATAAGCACCTTTTTTTGTAGAGAAGGGCAGGGGCAGTGGAAAGAGCTCTTACACTACTGGAGGGACCACATAGCTGTGATGTAGGAGAATATATAATGGCAGGCAATACTTAGAGGCAAGGGGGCTCACATCGTCTTATTCTTCATAGTGAATCCTCAGCTGGCAGACATCTGAGTTCCTGTCATTCTTGCCAAGACTGTCGACAGATTTAGCATCAAGAAGTCATTGAGAAGACACAGGAACAAACCCAGCACTAGAAATCAGGTTTCTCCTCCCAAGTGAGTGCTTTGTCGAGGGGAACCTTACTCTGCTTTTTTCCCTACTCTTGAGTATTAACACTTAGGGACCACTGTTCACTTGAGCAAGTGTTGTCCTCAAAGGTGAGCCTCAACCTCCTGACTGCCAAGACACGTCTGGCGTCCGGCTAAGAAGACACCAACCAACCAAACTCTTGAAACAGTTTAGCAATGAAAAATTAAGCATCTGCTAGTGCAACTGCACTTGTACCACAGCCGATTTGCAACAAGAATGTTACAGAAAACTGAAACACAGAGAAATTGGGAATGAGGTATTTCCTGAAAAGCAGCACAGTCCAGGACAGACAAATGTCATATCCTGAGGAAGTAACATATCACAATATCAAGAGAGAAAAAGTTTAAGAGCTGATGATTTAACAGGGAAACAAAAATTCTTTTGGTAGACATGACAAAATTAATAACAACTGATATGAAATTAACTACATAAAATTATGAAGAATGTACAACACCAGTGACTGTTCTATAGCAGCAAGGGCAAGACGACAGACCTCTGTTTACTTTTACCCATTGTTTTACAAGGCTCAAACATGGTTGATGCTCCAGAATACAATTAACTATATTGTATCCATTCCCCAAAGAGCATACCGTACCACTTCCTGGTAACAAAGGGGGAGTTATGTTCTACTCCTGCTTTAGGGCTGGCTCCTAAACACACTCAAATAACCAGAAATTTCTCCACTACTGTCAGCAGGCTTTGAAATCCTGCCACTGGCCAATGCTGACACATAATGATGGATATGAACCATTGAGCATTATATTCATGTTTTATTTCCATCTCCTGCTTCCTCACTGCTGTGACAACATCTGATAGACAAGCAACACACTACAGTGATGCTGTGGAACTTATCACCTGCTCAGCCTGGTGCATCATGGTTGAAGGCAACTAACTTTGCTTCGTTATGCAACTCCTCCCAGTGCAAAGGCCATGCTGCTCCACTGCAAAAGGGATGAATGTTGCTAGCAAAGCCCTGTAGGAACTCCTTTCTGGAATATGGCTGTGCATCCCCTGCCCTCCTCTGCTATGTGATCTCCAACACCATTACTTGATCCTTATCACCTTGCAGGTGTGCTCTTGCCTGTTTTTTTTTCCTCCCATCCCACATGCCAAAATACGGATCTGAAATAGAGATCACAGAAAACTCAGACATCTGCAGAAGGGGAGATAGAACTAGCAGCTACCACAGGGCTCAGTCATTCTCCAGTACAAGAGGATGATGGTCATGATAATCATGTTGTTTGCAGCACTGTGATTTACTCCAACTTAGACATTTCACGGTTCTTTCCCTGTTGCTAAAAAGGCTCTTGGGTTCCCTTGCCAACACTGGTGCTCAGAGGTGGAGAGGGAAACAAGGCATAAGGGATACACCAGAGGAAGGCTCCTCTTTTGGCTGCCTAAAACATGAGTACTGATGCTTCATTAACCCTTTGCATAACTGTCCTGACAACTGAAATGCTGCTGACAGTCCTTTTGGCAGGTCATGCAGTGGAAATTACATACCAGGCTAGAAAAGCATTCACCAGAAACATATCACTGAGTGCTCTTACTGCTCTGTTCCTCCACCTCTCCAGCTGCATACTTGGAGGCAGTAATTCTCAATTATCTTCCCTTCCCAGAGCAGTATGAGATCAGCATACAAAATGCAGTCTTTTACAAGGGGTTGCTTACACAGACATGTCTGCTGGGCTATGGGAAAGAATATCTCTGTGCGCAGGTTTGCCTGTCTCCCACTGAGAGCCACATCTATGCCAGCTACAAATGAAGATGGGGTTGGACTAGATGACCTCCATGGTCCCTTCTAACTCAAACTATTCTATGATTCTATGTTTTCCTGAATTGTTTAAGCCAATTTTAGTATAATTGCTTCCTAAAGTGATGGTCACACCTTCCCATCACTTCTGTCTTGGTGCTCCCAGTCTCCTCCTCATCGCAATGATAAAAACCATGTGAATGTGTGATAAAGGAAATGACTTGCTGAAAATTCACTCAGCAGCAAAAAAAAGGAGCAAAAGATGAGTTTTCAGCTGGGTCAGTTCTCTGATTCAGCAACTCTCTATGCAGCTGTGTCTTTACCGGGCACTGACACAGAGGAAGCAGAAGGAACACTGACTGCCTTAAATCGTGATATTGCAACCTAACCAGACCTAATTTTAAAATACCGTAACAGTGGCTGAAAGTTTTATTGTAGGTGGGTCCCCAGAGCTTAGAGTATGAGCCCCGTTAAATGAACGGTGCTACGCAGTAATCTTCACCTGCAGGACGGCAAGGACACTACATCAGTCTGATGGGTGCAGGGCAAACACAGCCCCTGGGCTCCCTTCAGAATTAAGTTAAGGGCGTCCATGTCACATTATATTAATAGTGCTGTACAAAGAAGAGCACAAAAAGCAATTATTGTTATCTGAAAGTCATGATACAAATGCCCCTCCAAAAACAGCAAGGTCAATGGTCTGTGAGAAGCAAGGAAGCCAGACCTTTTTGCCATGTTTTGCTTTTCTGTAGCATTAATTACTCAGATATCATATTTTAATTTCAAGAAATGGTTGGCTCTGACATTTTTGCAACTTTCTTTTGTGTTTTTATTATTTGTATTATTCATCATAATTAGGGTTACAACAGCTCAAGTTAGGAAGAACCCTGGTGAGTTCAGACTTAGAAAATTAGATAGTAACAAAGACCTATTAAAAAGGTGTGAATATAGTTCCTCACTGATTTTAATTATAACACCATCCCCACAAACGTCTTCTGTTTTCCCTAGTCTCCTTTTAATGCCCTGCAGTCACAAAGGTGATGTCAACCACGCTGGAAGGAGGGTGGCTGACAGTAGCGTTATCTTTAGGCTGGCCTCTGGATAACCTGGTGAGACAAATCTGGGAGGTCTGCCTGGGACTGGGAGCAATCTCTCTCCCTTCACCCTTATTAGACCATAAAATTGGGGTATGCTGCTTCTTTGCCCTTCCTATTGTCTTGTACCTCCACGCTGAACTGGAATGTCAAAAGCAAACAGTGTTATGTTAGCAAGCGAGGGTTCATCGGCTGATACATATGACACAGAAACTGAAGGACCCCCATGCGAGGGGCCAACTCCTTCCAGACAGAGGGCTTCATCAGGGGCCGCACGGGGGTTGTTGTTCCTGTGACTGGCTATAACATTCATCATATTTTCCCCCCAGACACCATCATATGTACCTTGCTTCTGTGCTCTCATCTGTTTTATGACCAGCATCCACCAGTGGTCCTTCACTGTCAAGGACTTGCCAAGGGGCCACTAAGCCAACCTGAAGGGTCAACGCCAGAAAGCGAGGTGCTTCTTTCTTCTCTCCGCAGGACCAGCTGGTGCTGTGCCTGCACTCCTCTCCACTCTTCCTGCATGGGTGCCAGTGCTCATCAGGCTCCTGAGTGAGCCATGACTCATGAGGACAGCAGAAAGCCATCCTGCTTTTTCAGGGGGTCCCTTATGTTTCTAAAATTGCAGGAAGAGGCTAATGATAAATCATGGGGGGAGATTTCTGCCCCCAGCCCTGACTGCAGCACTGATGACAGTAAAGCAGCAAATATGTCCCGCAGAGGGGAAAGCCCCACAAAAGCCTTTCCTAGGCAGACTCAGGTCAGCTAGTGAAGCAGACCAATGCACTGACCAAGATTTAAGATGTTTGTCTGGGTTTGTGCTGGCTCTGTTTTAACCAGGAAAGCAGCTCAGGGTGAGCCAGCTCATTGCGTGGCCTCCTGATGTGGCATGAGAGGGACAACCTGTCAACCTGCTGCCAGGGGAAAAGCAGGGACATCATTGAGTCAAAGCCACTTCAGTGCAAAGTGGTCCCTCCTACAAGGTGACCTGTCCACCTGGACACTTGTCACAAAACTCTTGTGGTTCATAAGCCCATAGTTAGACAAATACAGTGTCCTCTCTTGCCAGAAGGAGAAAAAGATGAGTAATCCGCCCATGAGCTTCCCCATGGGCTTAGCCTTGATGACTAACATGATAATCTTAGATTCTCAACAAAACAAAGTTTGTATGAGACTAGTGCACATCAGGGCCTCAAGGGCACATCAAGGCTGAACTTCCTACTTTGTGATAATTAGGTCTGGTTCCAGTAATTTAGATTCTCAAAGGGGTTCCCAACCCTTACACTGAAACTGTTCAGCACTGAAAGTTTTCAGGCTCTGAAAGTGCAGTAAGAGGTCATAGTTTTTGAAACACCCAAGGGGGATCTTGGAGCCTTCCAGACCATTCTGAGTGAAAAGTGACTAAAAATGGTACCTCAGGGTTCAGTAGCGGTTAGTTAATAACTTGATACCCAAATTAAGTCTTGTCCACTTTGGGTTAAATACCTGTTTGTCCTAGCTTTGCAAAGCCTGCCTGAAATCAGCAATGTGAGTTGGTTCTTTTATTCTAATGAATTATCAGTGGCACAGACCAGTCTATATGGGGTGTTATCCCGGACTAATTATATATAAGATAAACACTCATGCAGAAAGCTATCCTGTGACAGCTACTTCTTAATTCGTATTTCACTCTTCCTTGTCTGGTCCAACAAGCTTGAATGCTACAATCTTGTGATGAGGTCTGAGACAACTTAATTTCCTCACTGGCAAAATGAGGAGTTTCCAGTCCACTCTATTTCTGCCACCTTTTACTCCCCAAAACACTGGAACAATAACCCAAGTTCAAAAAAGTTTGGTTTTTTTTTTTTTTTTTTTTTTTTTTTTTTGCTAGGTTTGAGATCTGAACTGGTTCCCCATAAAGAAATGCCAAGACCTGAGGGGAGGGGGGAGACAATGCAATTGGGCCAGGGAAGTAGGATCAAGTGAGGAAAGAATGAGCCTGTCCCTTCTGGCAGAGGTAAGCTCTCAGTCTGACCCACTCATAAAGTGACTTAAGAGTACTGTGAGCCAAGATTAATCCTTAGTTTAGGATTTTTGCTGTCCCACACATGCTCACATTTAAGATGCTGCTTTCCCTGAGCCTTAGGTTTGTTCACTTGTGCCAAGCTTAAAAAGTGATTCACTGTTGCAACATGGCACATGCATTTCTGTGCAAATTTGACAAGCAGAGTAATAACTCTCCTTTGCTCATATGATCCTAATCTCTGGTAAGAAACTGGAAAAAACTATTTCCAGAAAATGACTATGATAAGTGCAAACAATTCAGTGCCATTTTCATAGTGATGTGCTTTCAGCTATCATTAAGTCTGAATGAGAAAAACAACCACAAAACTACTGGAGCACACTGAATCCCAACTGGAGTCTTATCTGTATCTGTCATTTTGCACTGTATATTAAAAAAAATAAAAACAAAAAAAACCAAAAAACCAAACAAAACAAACAAACAAACAAAAACCCAAAAAAACAACAAACCACCACAAAACCCACCAAAAAAAACAGAAAACCCCAAAACCCCAAACCTTTCTGGCATGAAAACTGTTGTATTCCAAAAAGTTAGCCAACATAATCCTTCAAGAAATATACATGTACGTATGCTGCTTTCTACATACTGAACTAGTTTAACTGATCTCATGCAATTATCCGTATGTATTAAATTTAGGGGTACATAAACTTTTGAAAGACTGTGACTGTTGCAAGTCCTTTGGAAGTACTTAGGACTAAGGAGAAACAAGTGGATAAAAAAAATACTGCAAACACCTAATTTCCACACAAACCCTGAAGGAGAAAGAGAGAAGTGAAAATAGACAACTGTCTTACACAGTCTTTGGACAGTGATGTGTGTTCAGTCTAAAATGGGAGTGATCATCAATTTTAAAGGCCTCTCTCCCTGTTCATCTTTGTGAGTAAGTGAAATCAGTCTAGGCTTTCTAGTCCTGCAAAGAAAATTGCTATTCTAAGCAGTGTGTCCTTCACAGATCACTACTGGACTTGTTCCCTTAGGAAAGATCATATTGGTGCCAACTTCTTCAGTTCCATGCTTTTTTTATTGAACTCCACTAGGAACCTTTTAATGCCACTCTTCCACACAAGAAGGTTATGGAACAATGAAACATGGAAGAGCATACAGTGCTTGGGCAGTGAGAGATCATGACATCAGGCTGGCCTGCCAGCTAATGAGAAATTAATTTCTTTCCAAAGGGGTATTATTGCCTGCATTAACTCATTACTCCCCCTCTCTCATACCTCTTTAAGGAGATAGAGCTATGACCTCAGAAGATGGTTGTCCTTGGCCAAAAAGCACTACCTAGGATACAAGGTACTGATAATAGAAGATTCAAAGTAAGTGTGGGGTTCCCACTGATTTTGAAAGATCATGGATACTTTCCAAGTGAATTAAAAATCAGACTTGCCACACGCTTTGAATTTTCTCACTCAAATTATTTTCTACCAGTACTGAAGATCTTTACTGGAACGCAAGGGATATTATCATTTATTCTGCATCCTGGTATTTATCAGCTACTGTTATTTTATTCTTGTGGTAGTCTCAAAAAATATACTATACACTGTATCTATATAAGGCCTATTATTTTATCCATGGCTGTAAACCTCATGAGCTAATTGTGACTATGCATGATTAGTCAGAATTCCCCCTGGTGACCTACTGGGAATCAGTGCAGCTGGAACTGGACAGATTTCCACCTGTACCTTTATTTTTTTGTGAGGTCTCTCCTTCCCAAGCTGGAGGAAGCAAAATACATCAGGCTTATCATCCTAAACCTAGAGATGATGAGCAATGTGTTGTGAACTAAGCTGGAGAGAGCCCTCAGGAGGAAGACTTACTTTTCATCTCTCACTTCCACTGAATGGGGGGCTGCCCAGAGGCATCGACAGCTGGGCAATGAGAGATGGGAAAGAAAGGACTCATGGGTGGGAACTCAAAGACTGCATGCTACGGTGGGAAGACAGCAGGAAGAGATTAAATACAAGCTACATGAGGAAAAAGATGCAGTGGGTAAGGAACTGAGGATGAGGACTGGTAGACAGCCATTTTGAGACCATTTTCTGGGTGTATCCAATGCCTTTCAGGAGGCATTTCCTTAAGTGTATGAGCAGACAAATGAAATACTCTTCTTCCAGGAGGAATTAGAAAACAAGACAGACTGAAATACAGTTCAAATTAGAAAAAAAAAAAAACTAATTAAGTAAAGCTAACATTATTTTAGTTATTATTTTAAATCAGTGTGTTTATATTTTGGTTTGTCTCATACCTTTCAAATTCACAGACAGAATTTTTCAGTACATGATTAATACGTGGTATTTCTCTGCCATGTGCTTGACTTTAGTACTACATAATTTCTGGATTTAAAATTCGGTTTCCGAAGTTCCTTTGGTTTTGAACTCGCAATGGCCTCTGCCATCATCTTTCACCTCACAAAAGTATTTTGAAGATGTGTTCCCCAAACACTAAACCTACAGCACTTTAACCAGTTTTCAGCAAGAAACTATTCTGCGGCTTAAGTTTTCAAGCCAATTCACTTTCAAACTGTGTGAAAAAAAATATTCATAGCATTTTTAGTATTCCCTGCCCTCATAACCCACACTTTACAGTATTTTTGTTGGAGACACGAAGAAGGAGTCATACAGAATAACCAATTGAAAAGAGCCATGGTTTAACCCTATAAAATACTAATTCTGCTTCATCTGCCACAGCATATAAACCCTACTGTATCCAGTCCAGTGGCAGACAACATTAAAAGTGTTAGCATTTTTATAGTGATTTTTATCTTTAGATTCCTGACCTAAATGAGACATCAAAAATTACTAGTCCCTTTAGAAAAAACTGGAGGAATTTTAAACAAGGCGATTTGTTGAAGACCACCTTATCTGGAAAGCATGCAGTTATCCAAGCCTTTTTAAAGGTGCTTCAAGCTGGGCAAACAAAATCACCTATGACTATTCTTTAATGCCTCCAAATGCTTAATAAGAAATGCAATTTTTCATTAACAAATTGAATTTTTGAGTGCTGCAGCCCTACCATGCAGCAGTAAAGGGGCAGAGGGGTATAAGAGAAAGCTGATGGGAAAGGTATTACATACCCCTAAGTGCCTTGCTACAACTCACTCAAGAATATATGGGGAATCTGCCCAGTCAGATTTCTCGACTTCTCTACCCCAAGGCTCCGAAGTGTTTTACTCACAGGAGAACGCTGATCTGTTAAACCTGCCTCTGGCTGGGACACCCTCATTCCAGCAGCCCATCTTTGCTGCATAGGAAACCTCCAGCCCACGAGAGAAACAACCATCGGGTTGCACGCAGCTTTGCCAGAGGGAATACCTGCACACAAGTTGTTTCGGCCAGGAAAAGCCACGAATATTGAGGCTCATACAGCTTCACACCCCAGCTGTGAGCCATCTGCCTTGGCAGAGGTCTGGAGCACAGAGCTGGCCTCAGCCTTGGTTTGTAACCACAGAGCTAGCCTTTCCGTCAACAGGATGAGTCAACTCATTTAATTCCTCTTGATAGACAGACTTTCATGCAATTTCACCTGGTCTTCTTTCACCCAGAAAGAAAACTGTAAATATTTAGGTTTTTAAAAAATAAAGAAGGCCAATTTCCTGATGCGATCCATGTGCAGCTCTTTTACTGCTACAAGGAAACAGAAAGCAAAGCTATCTGAGTGCCATCTGCACAAACAACTTCCATCTACATAAACATGTCTCAGCGAGTGCAAGTCCCATGGGCAGGATATTTGCCACCAACTTTCAGATTCACATGACCCTCTCACAAATACTTCAAGGCCTTTAGATTAGGCGTCTCTGTTCTTGGCACAGGCTTTTGGTGCATATTCCCTCCTGGCTGTGGAAGAAGGGGCTTATCTACACATCTGACTTTGGTCCTGCTAGCTCCATGAGACCCCATTTACAGAACTGCTGCTGAGTATATATGACACACTGTTGATCTGTACGTTTGACAGCCCTTTAACACACTCCTCCCCTTTCCCAAACAATAATGTATTTTAAAAGCTGTATTTCAGTTTGTTTTTAACTAGTACATGCTGCTTCTTGCTGGGTTGGGACACGACAGTGCATGAAGGAATGGGGCACCCTGGACCTGCTGGAAAGACTTGGCACATCCTCAGACTGACCCATGGCTACAGGCAAACATGATGTGCCAGTCACTGGTCTGGTCTGTCACAGTTGTTTCCCTAAAACAGGCAGTAATACCATAAGGCTGTGCAGAAGGGGGATGGCTAAGTCCAGCTGCATCATTTGCATCCTCTGTCCATCCTGTTATCACTGATGTCCATATTGGAAAGCATGATCAAGAGGAGTCAGTGGGAGTAAGGCTGAAGATGCCTTTCCATTCCCACTTCTCCCCTGTGATCACCTTCCTCTCTCCTAATCCCTTTCCCACTCAGTCTCTTCTGCAATATCACATCTGTCCTTCAAACAGTTTTGTCATTCCCTGACTCCCTTTCCTGCCCTTTGAGCAGCTCCTCTCCCTCAAAATGCAGTCATGTTTATTCTAGCTGTGAGGAGCAGGGAGGAGGGGAAATCACTGAACAGCGGTCCTTCTTCTCCAGCATCACTCTGCTGTACGCCTCCTGTGTTAGGGAAGAGGTGGGGGAATGCACGGTAATCTGTAGGTGTGCTAAACAGCTACAATGGTAATTGCATTATTAAAATCCTCTAATGTAAGACTGCCTACAGAGAGGAAGGAGAACAGCTAAGCTGCCTACTCAATACTTCTTTGTATAAACAAGGCCATGGAAATGTACGTGGTGTACCATGGAGACTGGTTTGTGAGAGCCTCCTTACAATCTCTGATGCTTTCTAGGGCTACATTTGCTCTGTTCTTCACTTGCCTCTTTTGTTTCTTTGTTCAGTGTTAGCTAATCATCCAAAAACAGTAGTTCACACCCAATCACAGTAATGTGCTACCTTTCTACCAAAACCATTAATTTCCTACATTATTATTTTTCAAGAATCAAAGTCAAGAATCAAGAAGATGAAGCTGTAAGAGAAAAAAAACTTTAAGCACAAATAAAGGAACATTTTACTGGAGCTTAAATGAAAAAAAAAAAAAAATTGGAAGAGGAAACCCAACAGAACCATCATGTGTTGGTTTTGTACCATTTTTACCAGTACCAGGTAGCCATACACATCTTTTTTTTTCCTAAGTGATGGCAGCCAGACTCAATATCTTCCTTAGGTAAGCCCTTCCTTCTGCAGGCCTCTCAAAGCATGCTGACCATGCAATCATTTTGAAAGAGCACTATTCTAAAATAGAGTTTAGAGCTTCATTAACCACCTACCTGGGGACTCTCAAGCTCTGCTCTTAACTCCACAACACACTCAACAGCCCTTGCTCCCTGTACAGTTGCCATTCATGCTAAAGGCCGTCAGAAGCTGGATCTTGCACCTAGAGGTGCTGCTACAGAGCATCCCATGATGTTGCTTCAGCCTTTGAAGTCAAAGACACGGATCCTGAAATCTTTTCAGCCTGCTGAAGTATATATTACGGGTGCATGCTCTTTGTGGACAGTGGCTTTTCTGGATATCTGTTCATGCTCTTGTGTGGAAATAAAAAAAGGAAAGTATGCCTGGAAGTAAAACAGGCTTGGACTATAGCTACAAAACATGTGGTACAGGAACTGGAAGGCACCTCTGAGCTGAGAGTCCTGGGTATCGGCAACTATTGCAGTACTTGGTCAGGCCACAGTCACAAGCTTTCGACAAGTCTCTTCACAAACCTGTTGCCTTTACTCCCATTACTTTCATTCTGAAGAGTTTCAGAGGCTCATTGTTTTCATGGCTGGAAACCGTCTTCTAAATTCTGTCCTAAGGTTATTCAGAGTCACATTATAGCCCTTTAAATCTTCAGCTTAAATAGCTGTGCTCTTCCATTTCATCCCTAGTATTTGGTGCCTACTAAGAAAGGATAATCCTACCGCCTTCTCAATGTCCTTCTTTTGTGAGGTTAAGCAAACTAAAATCTTTTGATCTTCCTCCTCCTTGATTTTAGCAGCACTTACTTGGATCTACTCCATCCCTAGGTCACTGTACTTGAATACGGATGACCAAAATTGTACATGAAGTTTTAGTCATGCTTTGTACAATGGAGTAACACTTTTTCAAATAAAACCATATATACATGTGCAAATTAATAGTTTTCCAAAGATCATAAGCTATTTCCAAAATTAAGGCTCATCACAGTACTACAACATAGATGTTATTTATGACCAAAAGTATGCTAGGGCTTCTGTTGCAAGTCACTGACAGAACCAGGTCTTATTCTTTCATTTATTGAAGTCCAGGGTAAAAAATTTGATTAATCAAACTCAGGTATTGTTTTAAGTGCATCTGATGCTGCAATATACAAATATTGGATTTCTAGAAGACCCTCTCAGTAAACAAAATTTAAACAGCTGTTATTGGTCATTAGTGTATGAGAATAAAATTTTTGGTCAACCTTTTTCTCCAAAAATTTCAGTTATTGTTCACTCCATAAACAAGAAATCATTTTCTCTGTGCCATTTTGTTATGCTCCTGTTACATCATTTAAAGTTTCCTTCTGAAAAGCCATAACCATTCCATGAGAAAAGCAAAGGTCACAGTCACCTACATAAGCAATTATTTCCCATTCTTTGTTCACTTTTGTGAAAAGGAAAATGTTGCTTTCATAATACTCTGGCATAATACATATGTGCAACCATCTAGAAGAAAGTATGACCAGGTAAATTATACCTAAAAGAAACAGATGAATGACATTTGGATGGGTCTTAGGTCACATTCCCTAAAATCCAAACAGTAAAGATGATTGTAGTAACGCTTATTTGTGGAATCATTTTCTTTTTGCTTCTAATGCGTCAGACTAACATACGTATTTCCAGGTGTTTCCAAGATATTGATGTCATATTGATGCCTCACCTGCTCGTAAAAGTGGAGGTACGAAAACAACAGTACTGATAAGACTCAAATATGTTGAGGAGGAATATACTATGGCCAAGTATTTGTTCACCTAGTGAAATTTAAAAGTAGTTTCAATTTTTAAGCTATTTTCCCATTTTCCAAATCCCCCTACAGTAAAGCAACTCATCCTCCAATGCATCCCTCTGAAATATTTTCAGAATTCTTTCTATGATAAAACTGTTTTGGAGATGCTATGAATTGAGAAGGCTACACAAATGCATCAGTACCTGAAAGTCTAAAGATACGGTTAGGAGGACCACATTAAAAAATAACTTTACTATCCTATGAATAGCCCTCTCTGAGGCCTGTTGTTTCAAAGATTGGCTCAACCTCAGCCAGTTCCTCTCTCAAAGTACTGCATGTTTAACAAGACCACACAAGGAGTGGACAAGTATGAAGTTATCCTTACACTCGCTTTCCCCCTCAGTTGCAGCAATACAAAGTTTAAGGGCTGCCACAAGCTATATTGAAAGCATTTTGGTTTCTATCTAATCCATTTTTAGCTCATTTATACTCTTGCTCCTCCTAGTATCCTCAAGGAATTGAATAATTTATTCTTAAAATAAAGTCTTTCTTTCATTCATGATAAAATCTGCTGCCCACTATTCCTGCACATCCCACCCAGCATCAGAACAGTAACCTTTATCCAACATCTATGATATAAGAAAAAGACATTCTCCCAGAAATAGCAGAAATACACAGAAATTACTGTGAACCAACAGGTGTTATTACAAGATCCACTCAAAAATTTCCACAAATACATACATGTACATATAGCATTTTTCAGGAATGTTTCTACTGCTGTGAGATGGTTTGTGACAACAGAATGGAGGTACCAAGCCAGAACTTTGTCAGAACATGTCCCCCGTTGCCCTTAACGCAGCAGAGTGACCAGCAGGACTGCACAGTGAGAGAGAACTGTGAAGACCAGCAGCGGCAGCAGCACTGGAGGATGACAAAGTCAATGCTCTGTGGCAGAAGTCTCACCTGGGAGCACCTCTCAGCATGAGAAATATGTCATGAGCCCCAGCTGGAAGGGATCTACCCCTGCAGCCAGCAGCTATCCAAGCGGTGTTGATAAATTCATTATCACCGCTGTTGCCATGTACATTTGACTGGCTGCAAGGCAGCAACTGCTGTATCTTGCTAAGAAGCTGGGCAGAAGGTTAAAATCCTTCTCATAACCAGAGGCTTACCTTGCACTCGGCTTTCCTGATTTATGGAGCTTCTTGCTGAAAGCTTGGCCAACAGAAATAAGAGCTGTGACTGAATGCAGAGAAGCTGAACAACTGTGTGTTTTTGGAAGATGGCACAGCCGTGCTTCCCAACTTTCTGTTTCTCAGAGGGGAACTGTCTACAACAGTTTGCCCAACATCTAATGAGCAAAATCCTGGATAATATGCAACAGCAGGAACTGAAGCAACTTTTGGAAATTTTGGGCAGTTGTAGAGGACAGCTCTGGGACAAAAAGTACAATTTGTCAGGGGAACAGTTGTGGCTAGGAAACACTTTGCTAGACAGGAAATATACATTTTCTTGGGGAAAGCAAGGAGGAAAATGGAAAAGGAGAAGTTAGGTATAAAGAATGGAGAAAGCTGGTATATTGCCATTTGCAAATTGACCAAAACTATATAAAGTTTTTTGAACATACAATTAAAAATCCACTTGTTGGTTTCAGAAAACATAAGCAGTTGTTCCACAAAAACTGGAAATTTTTAAACTTGGGAAGAAGAGAAGCAAGTCATGGCAAGGAGACTTTATCTCCTGTGGGACTGCGTAGGGTGGAAACAATCTGCAACTTGGCTGACTGAAATGGATATTCCAGTGTGGAGCATGTACTCGGTTTTGCAGGGCACTGGAGTATAATGCCTGATCTTATAATCAGAGGTGCAACCCAGCAGCTGTGTTCCTCTGTAGGTTTTAATCCTATCACTATACAAATCCATGTGTTATTGTTTGCTCCACTGAGACTCCTCCAAGAAGCTAATTCTCCACAAGTCTGATTTCACATCTCTCTGTTGGGATGAACCAAATGTTTCCTGGAACTATTTGGAGCTATTTAGGGAGTGCTAAGAGAGTGACTTGATCATTAACCACTCTTGACAAACAGAATATCTTCTTTGCCTTAACTCCCACAGACCAAACTAAAGTGCATTGCCAAACTGACAGATTTCTGTATGATCACCACACATGATAGTGTACTATAGTACATGATGATATTATGATAGTGTATTATGAAGTACATAAGGATTTTGAACTCCTTGCAGCCTTGCTTGAAGCCTTCCAATCATGACCTCTGAAGCTTCACGGAAGAGGAATGCATGGGACAAGACACTGTAAGAAATAAAAGATAAAATATTCCCATCTCTGGCATAGAGGCCACTTGAGAAAAACTGCCAGTAGAGGGATAAAAGCCACGCATCACTAGAGAGGTACCTTCTTCTACCCAACAAAGGGCTAGGCCATCTGTAGCTAGGAAGAGCAGCTGAAATACGCCTGTTGAATTACACTGCAGGGAGAGACCACACTACTGAACAGACTCACACAACAGTGCTTTCAAAAGGACTGTCCACTTAGGGATCTCCTGTAGCATCAGTCAAGGATAATGTCCCTCTCTGGATTGCTTGGCGACTGCCATGCACTCTGCTGGGTTCTTCACATTTCTCTTTCAATGTATGGTAACATTTCCTCCAAAAAATAGGTTTCAAAAACTAGATATTGGACAAATTGCCCAAAGTCTTGCTCTCAGTGCATCTACCCCAGTGACTTCATTTTAACACCTGAACAAGCCCTGGAAGTATCCAGCAGCCACCAGTCCTGTGGGGCACGGCCATTAGCTGCAGTCCTGACTTCATATTATGGGGCTTGAGACTGCACCGCTTGCTACTGCGAGGGGAAGGACCATCCTGGCTGCCTCAAGCACTAGAAAAGAGTCAAGCAACTCGTGAGCACGCAGCTACGGAGCACCGAGATTGAATTAATGTAGGATACCAGTTTAAGGGCTGACAACAATGCAGCTGCAAATAATCTGTCTATGCAGATTTCTCTGTATAGCAGAAAGGGTGAAGGTCTGAGAAGATAACTTACTGAAATCTAAAGTGCAAAATAAATGGCGTCCGACGAACACTTCCAACATAGCGGATGCTGTAATACGAACTAGAGGTAGTGTGACAGAAGGACTTTTGCAGGTAAGTTCTAACTGAACTTGTGCTTCTACAGGTAGGAAAAAGAGGGAAGCAGTAAGTACTTAAACCAACCCTGCATGCTTTCCCCGACTCTCCTTCCCAGAAAGCACACACTGAGCATGGCTGGTGCACACAGTGGAAAGCCGGTGTCAGCTGCAGAGCCAGCACTCAGGATCTGCTGTTATTAAGCAATAAATTCCGAACACTATTCACTGAAAAAAAAAACCATTGGGTTATTGAGAAACTATTTCAGCCTGGAAAAAGTTGAGAACTGCTGAAGAAAATGTCTTCCTTTAACAGGGCAAAACCAAGGAACTAAAGTGCCCCATGCAAGCAAGAGAGCTGCTTGCAGCCAGACACACAGAATACCGCTCCCTCATGTGGTCTGTGAAAGACAGTTCTTCCTTCCCGAAAAACTGAATCGGAATTGCCATGAAATAGCAAGCTAATCAAAACTCGGTCATTTTTAGCTATGGATACATCGAAAGAGGGGCATGGCAAAATAATGCCAGAAAAATCAAAACCTTTGTAGAGGGACTAGCCCATCAAAAACTTTTACTAAAACAAATACCACTGAACTGCACAAGAGGTGCCCAGCTTTTTTCTCCCCAGAGGTGGCTTAAAATATTTTTTACCTTTTTCTTCCAAAATAATATATTTTTTTTTAATTTAGATTGCTGTGGGAAAACTCTGAGTTGTTCAAATAGAAACATCTGTTTATATTTGTAAATGGGAGAAGAAAAATTACAGTTTGAAAGAGCAGAACTTTCTTCATATTCATTTTTTCTTTCCCAAAAACCAGCAAGATTTGCTGTAGTCTGCTATCAGAAATTGGCATTGCTGTAATCCTAGTCCCTGCAGCAATCCTGAAGTGTCTTTGTCTAGTTAATTTTTCTTTATCTAAAGAAATAAGGGAATCTTTTTTCCCATAAGGACATCTTATGGGAAACTTAATTTCCAGTCAAATACACTTGGCTCTCAAATTATTAGAGCCTCTATGTATCTTTCCTTAAATTCTGGTAGAAGTTGTTAAGCTTTTCTTCAGATTAATGGGAAAAGAAAGCAGGAGGGAAACAGTGAGTCATCACACACGTCCTCATGTTCTGTATCAGTGAATCACTGAACACTCAGTGCATCACAGATGTCCTGTTCAGCACCCAGAATAGCCACTATAGTTAAAGACGCATAAAGTTGTGTACGTTTGTACATAAACAGACAAGAATGACGTTTCCTTTTATTTTACATAGCTGCATGCACACATTCTTCTGATCTTGGGCCAGTAAGGTTAATATCTGTATCATCGTCTCTCTGAAAACTCCAGCTTCGATACTGATGAGACAAAACACTTTCAAACTGGTCATCTCTATGTCAGCAGCAAACATGCTGTAAAATACACACTTCTTGACACACGGACCTCAGCTTTTTGGTCAGTTGACATTAATACATCTCCACCGGTACATGCTCTGATCATGTCTCGCTGTTCCATTCAGAGTCACAGCAAAATGCCATGTACAAACCCACATGAAAGAAGGAAAATTACCCAGCAGACTTCTTTTTACTGAATCATTTTTGAAAAATTATTCCACCACAAAGAACAGTCAGTGACAACATTCAGAGGAAAGCAGTGTATTTTTCTAACTCCAAATCATCACTTCTCTCCCTATTCCCATATGTAAAAAAAAAAATAAATCATATAACAAATTGTATCTTTTTTGTTTAAAAAACCTACACATACACCTGCTAAATTTAGGGAAGAAGCTTTAAAAGCAACAGTGATGGCTATAGCATGACTCTGAGGCCACAGGCAACATGAAAAAAATAAACAACAGAACCAAAGGGGCTCAAAAAAAAGGTGAAAGCTTTTTGAGTAGTGGACCCAAAAAATCATCAGGCCTAGGGTTTGGCAAGGAACAGGTTTGCTAGCTGAAACAGCAACTACAAGGCAAGAGATGTCCCACTGAAGTCCACGCGTACTTTCTTCTGGCCATGCCCATGCCTGGCTCCCTGGGGCAGGGCAGCCTCTCCCTACCCCAGTCCTGAGCTCCCCCTCACCCATGCCAGGAGGGACCAAACCCTTGCAATGGGGCTGAAGACATCAAACCCAGGACATGGGATGGAAAAATCAAAGCTGTTGCAGAGAGACCGGCAAAACACTCATGTGCTGTGGGGGTGGTATTTCATGTGCCTGCAACCACAGCTCCAAACAAGCTGAGCATGCAGAGCCATCGAGTTAAGCAGCCCCTCAGCATCAGTTGGGTTGGCAAAGGCTGCAGTTTCCCTGGGAGGATTCAGTTTTCCAAAATCTGGGCAGCGTTGATCCAGGCCAGCATATGACTAACAGTGCGGCTGTGAGCCATGATGGATGCCGTCTCCCTCGCTACACAACAGAAACAGCTAGATTGCCATGAAACATTAAGTGAAAGTAATTTGATCTCTTTTCACCTGCCAAACAATCAATGACTTGAAAAATTAACTTGTTCCGCAGCAGCTCATGAGCACATCTGAACAAGCTCTCACCACGAAACCAGACAGTGGACACTTGCAGCACTTTGGGATGGGACAACAGCAATGGGACAGTAATGATGTCAGGCTGGGCTGCTCTACTTGGGTTCAGCCAGGACTCACAGCTTGAATAACTTTGGTACCAAACCAGATGGCCACCATTAAACCGAAATCCCGCCTTTTCAGATGAATGCAACAGTGGAGGATGAACCTAACTGCTACCTTCAACCCAACCGTGCTCCTTCTCTGGTACCTTCGCTGCCTTCAGCAACCAGCACGCAGCAAATCCCCCTGACGCTGCAGAAGCTTCAGCAGCCTTCATAATACCGAGTAGTACCAAGTTAGCAGTAGTACTAAGTTAGCAGGCAGCCCGCACAGCGCCTTACACTTCTGCAAGCTGCAACGCAGCCACGGATGTGTTTACAGAAACTTACCAAACATCTTCCTTTCTGAATGTCATTAACCCTGAGTTTCCCAAGAATTTCAGGATCGATGGCATATTATGTGACTATGCCTAAAGAAACATATCTGACTGCAAATTCCTTATCATATTGTATCTGTCATTTTTTTAACAAATTCACTCCTGATAAGATCTTAAGATTTAAAAAACTGGTATTTATGAATCACAAGGGAAAAAATTCTCACATATTTTTCTAGTTTTCTACCAGAAAACATTTTCTTGAGTTTTAATACATAGGAACTGATGAACTGGGCTTTTTATTCTGGGAAAAATACATTATTAATAGTAAAATTGAATTAAAACTTTCAACGTTTCATTTTCTTTTTTGTAGATAAGAAATTATGAAGTATATAAAAAAACATTTCAACATAGGACAAAACATTTTTATTGATCTTAACATTGTTTCAACAATTTCCTTCATAGAAGATTGAAATATCTTTTTTTTTCTAATTCAAAGGAAAAGCGAAGTTTTGAAATAATAAAATCTTATACACTACATGAAGTCAATTTTCAGCACAATTTTTGTGACATTCTAAAATACACACATTAGTTCAATAATACGAAAACAAAAGGACTAGCAAAAAAAAAATTAGAATTTCAGATATCTTTGTAAAAAAACAGAAATAAGAAAACAGCAAGACAATTACTGAATACAGAAAAGGGACAAAAATCTTAATTTCTTCTCAAAAAATAGTGGTTTTACATCTTTACCAGTAATAATTTCTTAGTTGCGTTTTTTTTGGTCCATGGCCATATTCCTCTTCTCCACTGGGTGGCATTACTACCTAGAGCTGTAGTAGTTGACTACATGAAGTTGTTAGAATTAAGTAAATGTCTCACATACCTTATTGATCTGAATCTATGGAATTAAACCAGTCTCCTGAGGCAGCCATCTATACTAGACTGCTGACGTGCAAAACTGTCCCTTCTTAGACAGATAATAGTCTTGTCTGATAGTTCCAGAATGAAGATTGCTGCAAAATAACGGGATCTTTCAGCTTAATCGAATTTATACTACTGGGTTTGGCGATGTTGAATCATTTACATCTCTCCGCAAAGGATAAATGCAAAGGGATGGAATAATATAGTAGAAACACATCACTGTCTGTGAAAGATAAAGAAATACAGGATAAAATTAGATAGAAAATAACTCACAGCTTCTAGGTCTGAAAGAGCATTTGAGCTCCAGCAAAAATCAGGGTGTTCAAGCACCTAAGCAGTCCCAATGAAGTGATGCACATGCTTACTACCTCGATGAAGTGTGCTGGAGGTGTCAGGAAAAAAGCAAGAGAGCAGATGTTATTCTGTCTACTGCACACAAACAAGACACCTGGGCTCTGCAAAGCATCTCACAAATCCCACCTTCAAATTGCCCCTTCTTTTCCCCATCCACGTACCATGCCCATTCTGTGCATTTCCTTCCAGTAAAACCCAAGCACAGGGAATGAGGAAAGAAGGTACACGTCAATTGGCAAGAAGAATGGAAGTGGTGTGCACACACAGATGCTGGATTGGGAAATACTTTGGGTCATGGTTTAGACAGCAACTCAGCACTACTAGGAAATACATGAGGAACAGGAATAACTATGAACAATCTCTCTTTTTTCTGCCTTTTACAATGTTAAAAAGTAGGAGGGTAGAAATAAAAAATATTAATCCAGTTGCTATCCAAGAATCCACATAAATAAATATTAACAGGTAGAAGGTTAGATTACAGGTTAACAACCAACAAGATTTTCTGATGTTTTTAAGGGTTTCATTTTAATCTTATCTTAGACCACAATCCCTGAGTTCTGTTTGTTCAATTATCCCATCCTTCTCAACACACTTTCTCCACCTTTTCCTCCGAGAAACACTATTGTTAATATCTTAAATAGTCTGTCTTTACGTGCACATAAGAGAACTAACACACATCACGCTTTCATCCTTGAAGGACCTGCACACACAACAGGACAGCAAACTTTACACTTTTGGCATATCACAGCTATGTTATTGTGAAGTTCTGTTCTCATGTTACTATCAGTTTTTGTCCCAGGTCTTACTCTAGGCTTGAACATCTTCATGGCTGGGAGCGTAAGCACAGAAGACCTGCCCTGACTGAACCTTCTAGGAAAACAAAAGAAAAAATCGAACCCCAAAACTTCCTACTTCTACCCCCATTCCCCCCAAATAAAATAATCCATGGGGTAGAAACTGTCTCAAGTCTTCAGTAGTGCCCTCTTCAGGTAATGAAAATAAAACCTCCATCCATCCATCCATCCATCCATCCTTCCTAAGGCTAGGACACAGCACTTTGTTTCTTGCACTTTTATTCCAGCAAAATCTATTTGAAAGAATTTATAGTCCAGACTGAGAGGCCTGAGTGTGCCCAAGCTAGCTCCCACAAAATGATGGGCAGCTGCACAGTCCTGTCCAGCCCTCCCTTTGCATGCACGATGTGCAGGGCTGCCCACGCTTCTCCCCATGTATGCACAAAGAGAAGCTCAAGATACAATGCACACTGGTTTTCTACATTGCTAAATTAATGTAAACATTTAGAAAAAGAGAATCCTCTCTGTAGAAGGAGTTCACGGTACAAAGCTGCCTACTCACTGCTTCCTTTGTTCTGGTGTTCTGTCTATTAGCACGTACATTTTGGTACGAACTTCATTAAAGAGACAGATTTGTCTTTCCCCGAGGGATTTCTGTTTAAGACCTCCCTACAGAAACACGGGTGGAATCCTTCCTTCTCCTTTTGTTTCGTTTTAGCAGCCACATTTAACCTATTTTTGTCACTTCTACAGACTTCAGGGTTTTTTTTTCCTACTCATCTGTGGACTAGATTTTATAAATCGTGGTCTTTGTCTTCTAAACAGAGGCTGGAATAGGAGGAATGAAGTTTTTTCAATAATTATGGTTCCTTTCAATAACAGCAAGTTACAGATTTTCTTTACGTCACCAATGACAAAGTTATTTCATAATGTGACTAAGGGTTATTCAAAAGTGACTGTAAGAATATAAGAATTACTCTATTACTGCCAAATCATAGAATCATAGAATGGTTAGGGCTGGAAAGGACCTTAGAGATCACCTAGTTCCAACCCCCTGCCATGAGCAGGGACACCTCCCACTAGCCCAGGTTGCTCAAAGCCTCATCCAGCCTGGCCTTGAACACCTCCAGGGATGGGGCATCCACAACTTCCCTGGGCAACCTGTGCCAGTGTCTCACCACCCTCACAGTAAAGGATTTCTTTCTAACATCTAATCTAAATCTGCCCTCTTCCAATTTAAATCCATTACCCCTTGTCCTCTCACTACACTCCCTGATAAAGAGTGCCTCCCCATCTCTCCTGTAGGCCCCCTTCAGGTACTGGAAGGCCACTACAAGGTCTCCCCAGAGCCTTCTCTTCTCCAGGCTAACAACCCCAGCTCTCTCAGCCTGTCCTCATAGGGGAGGTGCTCCAGCCCTCTGATCATCTTCGTGGCCCTCCTCTGGACTCGCTCCAACAGCTCGATGTCCTTCTTGCTTTTGGGGGGCCCAGACCTGGACACAGTACTCTAGGTGGGGTCTCACAAGAGCAGAGTAGAGGGGGAGAATCACCTCCCTTGATCTGCTGGCCACATTCCTCTTGATGCAGCCCAGGATCCAGTTGGCCTTCTGGGCCACAATTGCACACTGCCAGCTCATGTTCAGTTTTGCATCTACCTCAGGGCTGCTCTCAATCCATTCTCCGCCCAGCCTGTGTTTGTGCTTGGGATTGCTTTGACCCATGTGGAAGACCTTGCATTTGGCCTTGTTGAACTTCATGAGGTTAGCACAGGCCCACCTCTCAGGCCGGTCCAGGTCCTTCTGGATGGCATCCCTTCCCTCCAGCGTGTTGACTGCACCACACAGCTTGGTGTCATCGGCAAACTTGCTGAGGGTGCACTCAATCCCACTGTCCATGTCACCGACAAAGATGTTAAAAAAGCACCGGTTCCAGTACCAATCCCTGAGGAACGCCACTCGTCCAGTTTATCCACTTACTGTTTCCACTAGTTCATACACCCTCTCCCACTTGAAGTTACCATCTTCTCAGTTCTACTAATTTAACTATTCATCCAGTCCTATCCTAACCCAGCTTTCTCCAGTGATACAAATTATGAAACAAAAGGGGGAAGCAGGGGAGAAAAAAAAGAAAGAAAATATCATACCAACTCTTCTCTACACATACACTTTTTGCAGCACATTTTTTTAAAAATGCTTATTTCACAGATTTGGAAGGAAAGCACAAGTGGGAAAGTGAAAAATGGCAACCATATAAGCTAAATCTGTTACCAAGAGAAGAACCACTTTTACTCCAATGACTTTTGGATCAGGCCTTATGAAGGTACTTCTGTAAATTCATCTCCATCCATGTATTTGGGCATTGGTTTGGCCAGTATACATGTCTTCCTGCTTGTTACCGTATCAACCACAACCAAGAAGCATGTCAACTAAAGAACTTATCTGTATCCGTAGAGTAAATGCAGAGAAGGTTTGTCCTCCTCCTTTCTCACTCCCAACATCACGGGCTAGAGCCCTGCTGTGGGGCGGCACAGCCAGGAGCCGGAGCCAGTGCTGTCTGGCACATACCACAGGTACCAGAACTGCATTTCTGGTTGCACTAATGCAAATGATGCTACTCACCATGCTTGCAAAGATGTTACTCGTTATTTTAATGAGTATACAGAATGAGCAATTTTCAGCTCCATGTGCCACATCATGTACAAATTAGCAAGCAGAAAAAAATGTCTTGCTACAACAGCTAGACTGACAAATTAATGTGCAGTTGCAGCTGCACTGATTTGTCCAAGAAACTTCTTGTCATCTCCGAGAAAGGCTAGGCTTAAGGTTCCTCAGGCCAGTAGTTCTAAGTTGCCTTTTTCCTCACATGAAGGATCTGCAACTAATCCTACAGTCCTCTCAGGTCTCTGGATACATGGACTACCTGTACACCAGAGAATATGGCTGCTATTAATCTCTGTATTTTCTATACAAAGTAGACTGGCAACAGAGGACTTCATACAATCTCTGATTCTTTCTCTTACCAGTTTGTGGCGACTTCTGTCATGCATTTTTGGGTGATTTTAAAAGTACAGGAGAAGTATCCCACTTTACAATAGAATTCATCGCCAACACACCTTCTCGCCATTGTTCATCTATGTGCTCTTCCTCTTTCTTGCACAACACATTGTCACCTTCTCTACTTGTTTCTTAGCAGTGTTTAAACCTTTGTGCTCAGCTGTAGAAGAACTTGAGTCACTGAGGGCATAGCTGGAAAATCATGACAGCCAGGATCCGCTACAGCTGAGCTATTCCAGGACATGGCTATCTAGCAAAGCTGTGAAGGAAGGTAAGTACAGGTTTGGCAATCTACTTCAGTGCTTCACTATCCTTATCATCAAAGAAATACTGATGTTTACATGTCTCCCTTTCACTCTATTTTTGGGGATCTTATTTGCTATGGACACAGAGAATTATATTGCCTCTTTACCTGTGGTTATAGAATCATAGAATCATTAAGGGTGGAAAAAGACCTCAAGGATCACCAAGTCCAACCGTCAACCCAACACTACCTAACCCACTAAACCATGCCAGTTCTTTCAGGCGTTTTTATACATTGCAGTCTGTAAACTTCTGGTCGATCAGAATTACCTCAAGATGACCTACATGGTTCTTGATGAGAGATGCCCAAAAATGGACAGGGTACTTTTTGCTAAAGTCTCAGCAGGGCTAAGTAGAGTAGGCAGATTACTTTGTAAGTCTTGTATGCAGCAGTCCTGTTTATACATGCTGGTATGGTGTTTGTTTCCCTTGTCACACATGCCACCCTGAACCACAGATTAAATGCGAGGCAACAATAATCACTGCATCTTCTCCTGCACACCTGTTCCCTAACAAACAATTCATCCCCTATCATGGGAATGTGCCCTTGACTACAGATAAATAAATATAGTATTTTGCACTTGACTTGTATGTTATTTCAGACCTAGTTGACCAAAACAAATTAATTTTAATCCCGTCCTTCAGTGTTTTCAGGGCAACTCTTCTCTCAGTTTAGCATTGGCTGCATAGTGAATAAACTTAGTTTCTACTCCACTTTCCAAGTCATCAATAAAAAATATTAATTCATTTTGGACCATGACAGATGTCTGGCTCAGTATATCACACTGACTTCTTTCTCAGTATATAGTTCCCATTAATGCCTGTACAGACAGGCAGTTTACTGTGGTCATGGAGATACAGCACATCAATCTCCCACTCTTCCGAGGATTTTCAATGCAATATTGAAATAAAGATCAGATCTACTACATTTCCCTTTCTTGAAAATTAGCTCTTTTCAAAGAAAAGCATTAGGTTATTTTCCATTTCCTTCCACATTTCTAATTAGTCTTTCCTTCAATACATGTACGAAGCCCTCATGTGATCTTTTTGTCACATACACACAAAAGATCTACTTCCCTACTAATGAGTAAAAGTACTTACTAGCAAACTAAACGAGACTTCCTCAACAGATCAAGGAGATTTCATCACATTTGGCCATGAATTTAACATTTGATAAGTTTATTGCCAGCATACAGCCATTGTTAACATCAATATCTCAAAAGTGTCTGAACTAAAATATACCATGATGAAAGAGCTGCTCTTCAGCCAGTCAGCTTTTCCCTTCCTAAAAATTCAAGGACAGGATCTGATAACCCTTTTTCTGCTGTCTCTAAGAAAATTTGGAGCAGACAAAGCTCCCCAGAGAGTCCCCAAATATAGGTTCATGTTTCCCTGTCATTCTGGGCTCGTTTAACACCGGTTCCAGTGGAGCTGAAACACCACTGCTAAACACCAAGACTGACTCATGGTCTACTCTTTCTCTTGAAGAGGGCAAAAGATGTTGTTGCCTTGCCTTAGCATCAGCTTCGTATGGGGCCCTAGAAGAACAATCCTCAGACTGGGACCCCTAAAAACCCACAAAAGCAAGGTTTGTAACACAACAGTAGTCTGAGAAAAGACCAATGTCTCTCCAGGAGTGGCATGGAGAAGATTCAAAGCACTAGGCTGAAATCCAAGGGCCAGAGCACAACTTGACCCTGTTAGAGGTGAAATGGATTATTAGTATTAATCCCAGCCAGACTGTGGACTGGCTCTGTTGATATTTTCTTGAAGAAAAGTGACTGTTCTGTACATATTCCAAAAGCAAGAGACACACTTTATTTATTTTTGCCACTCTCCAGGAAGAGTTTGTTTTACTATTCCAAAGCCAGAGGACTGGCTTAAAGTTTCTAAACCAAGGAGGGAGGTTTATGCAACACCAAAGATTAAAAGGGGAAAAAAACCAAACCCACCCAGTTGGCAGTGATCCCTTTCCAGTGCATTAACTTCTTTCCTGCCATGTGTCCTGAAGCTTCTGGGGACATAGCTCCAGAGAAAACGAGAGGTTATGGGATGATAGCACCATATCTCATTTCCCTTTATAAAAATACGTGAGTACAGAATAAATTTCTTCATGGGAAAAACACAGTGGCAGCACAACCCATGCTGCAGCCAGAAGTGCAGACGTTGTGACAAGTGACAACGGGATGTGGGCTGTTGAGTAAGTGACAGCCAACACAAATGAGACCTTACAGATCTGCAATTAGGTCTTTAATATTCAAGAAAATGTCATGCCTAGCGTCTATACAGATCTTCTCATTTAATAGGAAGTGCATGCTCGGTTATGAAAACAAAAAGGCACAAAGGATTTCTGAATTAAAGAATAAAAAAGAGCTGTAATACTTGCTTGAAGAGAAAGCATGATCGTTTCCTAGACTATAAGGCATCCAGTAACAGTCCCTGAAGTGAAAATGTTTTCTTAGACCAGTTTATAAGTCAACGAAAAGCCCTTCCTGAGGAATGGAAGACGTGTAGATGTGGCATTTAGGGACATGGTTAGTGGTAGGCTTGGCAGTGTTAGGTTTATGGTTGGACTCTATGATCTTAAGGGTCTTTTCCAACCTAAATGATTCTATGATTCTATGACTTTAATGACAGAAAGCATTGGGTCTATCTGGCAGATTTTATGCAGTGGGCCTTTTTCACTTCCATCCACTTCTGAAACACTAGCACTGGGAACAACCGAACGTGAAATACCTGTTATTTACATAAAGTGTTACCGATAGATGAAAAAGCCAAAACTTAACCATTCGTTTTGATTAACTGCCATTTTTAAGAAGCCCAGGTCAGGGCAAATCGGAGCTGGTCATCTTTGCCTTTACAGGCAAAGGCACTCATCTTACCTGGCACATGAAGTTCTTTTCTCCATTGGACTGACTGAAGAGACACCAGGGTGGGTAACTCTCATGTAGATATCTACATTGCAAAGATCTAGAGTTAGACTAGATGTATCTCTACTTGCCTATGACAAAGAATAGAGAAAAAAGAAGAGCTTGGGAGGAGAAGGGTAGCAATAGGTCATGCTGCAGAGTGAGCCCTAGGGATGAGCCTAGTTTTCAGAGGGACAGATGTATATGGCTGTTTCCACAATGAAGCCAATACATTCAGCTGGAACCAGAGCGGCAGACACTCCACCACGGTGGCTGCCTTCAGCCTGTGGCAGTACAGCAGTACTGTTTTGGCTGGATGGTACTAAAATTAGCACTTTATTCCCACCAAGAGCCCAAGTATTGGCTGTCCTCTGCAGTGTGGCAGAAAATTCTGCCCTCTTCCATGGAAACAAAAGATTTTGCTCTGACCTTCCGAGTGAGCTGTATTCCTACAGCCTTATCTTAAAGGCACAAGCCTCCAGCGAGCAGAAAAGATTCAGCAAGGAAAACCACCAAGCTTTGATTTTTAATTATGAAGGCATTCAGGCATGACATTTCCTACTCCCAGTTCCATTTCGTCCCTTTCAAATTAAAGACTGTATTCAATCACTGGCTTATTTTTACAGGCATTTAATCATAATAAAAAGTAAACAAAAGCCCCGGGCGACGAGACAAGCTCTGCAGCCTGTCTTCCTCCTTACTCTGCTGCAACTCATTACAAGGCAGTTCAGTTCAGCTGTGAAAATGCCAGTACCTATCCTGATACAATGCAGAAAACCACGACACATCACCAGCTCTCTGGACAGCGATGAGAACTATTTGAAATTTAAGACAAGCACCAGACATGATTGTACTCACAATTACAAGTAGCTGCAGGAAAATACTAGCAGACACCATTAAAAAAAAAAAAAAAAAAAAAAAAAAAAGGCTCTTATTGCCCTCACCCCCTCACCCTACCAAAGGTCTTATAATGACCCTATTACCCAATTCTGAATACAGTGTTTTAAAAACACAGCATTAGTGCTTAACTGTTGCCTGGGTCCAAATATTTTGTTTTCCTAAAAAGGGCCTGAGAAGCTAAACAAATCAACATCTTTAAGTTTCTGTTGGATGCTGGAAAGGATTTAAAGCTCAGGACAAACAGAGTTTGTCATATGACAGGGAAAAAAGGAAGCAGAATAATACAATGTAACATCAGCATCTTCCTGGGAGGATCAGGGTTTTTGCATCATGTTCTTCCTAGTTCCTAATTTCAAACGGTGAATTTTACAAAATAAATTTAGCATGGTCATTCTTATTCATTTACACTGGGAATGATTAATTGAATTCAACCAAATGACTGCTTATTATTGACACTGACCAAAACCCTGATCATATAAAAGAACCTAAAAATAACACTTTGATTATATTTTAGGGGTTTCTAACACTAAAGGTTTGAAAAGGGAAGGGACCAGAGACAGGGGAGATGATTTAAGAGTAGGTCATCTAATTAAATTAAAATTAAGGAATATCTGTGAAATGGAATTGAACTCCAAAGCATAAAATACTAGAGACAAAACAAATATTTTGCACCTATGATACTGAATTTTGGACGCCAAATAAACTTTCTCTACTCTCTTCCCTTAAACTGTCCTTGGGGAAGCCCTTGAAGCCATCACACAAGGAGTCCTCTCTGCTGAGACTGTCAAAAGAAATAGTAGATTACAAAATACTGACCCAAACCAGCTCCATCATCTGTGCCGCACACCCAGGCAAACCTTTCAGGCAGGCCACTGCTGAAGAAATCATAAGCACTTTACACACTTCGAGCCTTTCCAAGCAACCTTCTCTGTGCTGCCCTTCTTTTCCCTTTCCTTATGGCAGTGCAGGCATGAGTAAGGAGAGGCTGCTGGCATCGATAAGTACGTTGCTTCTGACGTAGGCCTGCAGCTTCACCTTTGGCTCTGCCTCACTTCAGCAGTACAATCAAACACCAGATATTGGTACCTGTTTTTCTGGTGAGGTAGCTCTACAGTTATATTTAGGATTAACCAGCTCTTAAAAAGAAAAAAAAAAAAAAATCACCACTCACTTCTGGCGACAGAGTGATATTAAACTCCACTGGGAACAAAAAAATGAGGCTGTTACTGGAAAGAGAGCTGCACACAGCTGCTGGGTGAAATCCTGAGGATGCACAGCATAAAACCACGCTGTTGGTGACAGCAGTTTTCAGCGTATCCTCTGTGGAATTGTTTAAAAATGTTCAAATCACAGAGTTAATTCCGCTTCAAAATGTGACTTTTTTTTCTGCAAACATTTCCATGAAATACTTTCCTGTTCTCCATCCAGTTCTCCATCTGCACAGCAAAAGGGGTTGATGCGAATATCACCGCGCGCTCACAACTAACCTTCGCTATCTAGCTTCCCTCTCCTTAAAATCTGTCCTACCAAGTCAGAGATTATTTGGCTTCAAGCTGATTGAAAATGCTTGTATTTAAATATTCAGAACTCCTAAAAGAGCCTAAGAATTAAGGGAAGAACTAATGTCAGCCTGTTCTCAGCAGAAAGTGACCTCTGCAGGTTGGCAGCACCAAAGGGTAAAAGCTCTGATATCAAAGATAACGAATCTCTTCCCCCCCCCAATAACTTAATAAAATAAAACCTGAGCAGCATTAAACAAATATCAAGTGAAAAATCAGTCTCTGTTCTGTAAGACACAGATCAGTGTACTGTTTGCAGTCTGAACCCTCCAATGAAAAAGCGCACTTCTCATAAGTAAGGTCTCATTTGTTCTCATATTGCAGAACCCAAATAGCTATCACTTCCAAGGAAGCCTTCTTGACTTCAGTTGCTTTTAGAGGACCGGAAGTGACTATTATTGGTGTGCTACACTCCCATTACCAAGAATGAATGTCCTCTTGTCCTTTCTGTACCTGGGTGGTGAAAACTTCTATCTTTTTATGTATTTCTTTAGCCAGGAAATCTTATCTGGATGCTCCATTTTTTTTTTCCTCTCACCCTTCGCTGATTTCTGCTGCTATCTTCCTACAAATTAAGGAAGATCAGAAACATTTTAACAGTACTGGAAGATTTCCATTACTTTTTTTTAATACAAAAGAGTCATTAAGAGAGATAATTGCAATCTGCAAAGAGAGCTGTAAATCTAGGACTGTTCAGCATCCTAATGAAAATAGAATCCCAGAGGCTATGTTACATGCTTCTAAAACAGGCTCTCTCTGATTTATGGAAAAAAAACCCCAAAACCATACCAATCACAGCATTTTACAGTTACTACAGAATTAAACAAAAGGGCCACTGCAGTTGCAAGCAGCTGAAACAAAGCATTCAGCAATACATGACAGCTAAACTCAAGCTCATCCTTCTTTCTTCTTGTTATTAAAATGTAATGCACGAGACATATTTTATTGTCTGCTTCAGAAAGTTGATAATACTCAATTTAACATTTACAAGTACTAAGAAGGTAACACATCCAGTTTATCCTCCTGTTCACCATTAGTGTTGACAAGATCCAAAAATGGGAGACAAGAAAAAAACCACAGATGTAATAAAAGTAAAAACCAGTGACTCACCTTGGGTCCCACAAGCTTGTGGGGTAGAAAAAAGCCAAAGCCTAATGCCATTGCTAGACAAGTTCTGAGCCTTCCTGGTAACTTCTTCTATTTAATGTATGAAACATTGCAAAGTAAGATGATTTTTTATTTTCCTGCATGGGAGATAGTGCTGTAGCCACAAATGAAGGAACGTGCATAGGGCATAAGAAGGTGGGGTATGACTTTAGTAAGAAATGGTGCAG